>NW_020824991.1:0-50203 GCF_003285875.2 Drosophila novamexicana | reverse complement strand
TTGCCCCTTTAATATAATTCTTATTTAAATTTAAAAAATTTATTACTTGTGTAATTCTTTCCGTAATTATCGGCAATTGGAGGTTTAAACCAAACTTCTTTACGAAAACTTATAGCTTTTCTTCAATTAATCATTTAGGTTGAATACTAAGAGCATTAATAATTAATAATCAATTTGAATAATTTATTTTTTTATTCTATTCTTTTTTATCATTCATTTTAACTTTTTATATTTATCTTAAATTTCATTTAAATCAATTATTTCATGATTTATACAAAGAAAAGTTATAAAATTTACTTTATTCATAAATTTTTTATCTTTAGGTGGATTACCCCCATTTTTAGGATTTTTACCAAAATGAGTTGTAATTCAACAATTAACTTTTTGTAACCAATATTTTCAATTAATAATTCTATTAATATCAACTTTAATCACATTATTTTTTTATCTCCGAATTTGCTATTCAGCATTTATACTAAATTATTACGAAAATAACTGGGTTATTAACACCCAAATCAATAATTTTAGTATAAAATTATACTTAATTTGTACATTTCTTTCTATTTTTGGATTATTTATAATTTCAATATTTTATTCTATATTTTAGGTTAAAGGCTTTAAGTTAAATAAAACTAATAGCCTTCAAAGCTGTAAATATAGGGAATCCTTTAAGCCTTAGTAAAAATTACTCCTTCAAAATTGCAGTTTGATGTCATTATTGACTATAAGACCAATTAATAAATTACTAATCAATGATTAAGAAGAAAATTTCTTATAAATAGATTTACAATCTATCGCCTAACTTCAGCCACTTAATCGCGACAATGATTATTTTCAACAAATCATAAGGATATTGGAACATTATATTTTATTTTCGGGGCTTGAGCAGGAATAGTTGGAACATCATTAAGAATTTAATTCGAGCTGAATTAGGACACCCCGGAGCCTTAATTGGTGATGACCAAATTTATAATGTAATGTTACAGCCCATGCTTTTATTATAATTTTTTTCATAGTTATACCAATTATAATTGGAGGATTTGGAAATTGACTTGTACCTTTAATATTAGGAGCTCCTGATATAGCTTTCCCTCGTATAAATAATATAAGATTTTGACTTTTACCCCCTGCTTTATCATTATTATTAGTTAGAAGAATAGTTGAAAACGGAGCCGGAACAGGTTGAACAGTTTACCCACCTTTATCCGCAGGAATTGCTCATGGGGAGCTTCTGTAGATTTAGCTATTTTTTCTTTACATTTAGCAGGAATTTCTTCAATTTTAGGAGCTGTAAATTTTATCACAACAGTAATTAATATACGATCTTCAGGAATTACTCTAGACCGTATACCTTTATTTGTTTGATCTGTTGTGATTACAGCTCTTTTACTTCTATTATCACTTCCTGTTTTAGCGGGAGCTATTACAATATTATTAACAGACCGAAATCTTAACACTTCATTTTTCGACCCTGCCGGAGGAGGAGATCCAATTTTATACCAACACTTATTCTGATTTTTTGGCCACCCAGAAGTTTATATTTTAATTTTACCTGGATTTGGGATAATTTCCCATATTATTAGTCAAGAATCAGGTAAAAAGGAAACTTTTGGGTCTTTAGGGATGATTTACGCAATACTAGCAATTGGATTATTAGGATTTATTGTATGAGCTCACCATATATTTACAGTTGGAATAGATGTGGATACCCGAGCTTATTTTACATCAGCAACAATAATTATTGCTGTACCCACAGGAATTAAAATTTTTAGTTGACTTGCCACACTTCACGGAACACAACTTTCTTACTCACCAGCTATTTTATGGGCATTAGGATTTGTATTTTTATTCACAGTTGGGGGATTAACCGGAGTTGTTTTAGCAAATTCATCTGTTGATATCATTTTACATGATACATATTATGTAGTAGCTCATTTTCATTATGTATTATCAATGGGGGCAGTATTTGCTATTATAGCTGGGTTTATTCATTGATACCCTTTATTTACAGGATTAACTATAAATAATAAATGGTTAAAAAGTCAATTTATTATTATATTTATTGGAGTAAATTTAACATTTTTCCCACAACATTTTTTAGGTTTAGCAGGTATACCACGTCGTTACTCTGATTATCCTGATGCTTACACTACATGAAATGTAATTTCAACTATCGGTTCATCAATTTCTTTATTGGGATTTTATTTTTTTTCTATATTATTTGAGAAAGCTTAGTCTCTCAACGTCAAGTTATTTACCCAATTCAACTAAATTCTTCAATCGAGTGATACCAAAATACCCCACCTGCTGAACATAGCTATTCTGAACTACCTTTATTAACTAATTAATTTCTAATATGGCAGATTAGTGCAATGGATTTAAGCTCCATATATAAAGATTTTTACTTTTATTAGAAAATAAATGTCAACATGAGCTAATTTAGGACTTCAAGATAGAGCCTCTCCTTTAATAGAACAATTAATTTTTTTTCACGATCACGCCTTGCTAATTTTAGTAATAATTACTGTTTTAGTAGGATACTTAATATTCATATTATTTTTTAATAATTATATTAATCGATTCCTTTTACATGGGCAATTAATTGAAATAATTTGAACAATTTTACCAGCTATTATTTTATTATTTATTGCATTCCCATCTTTACGTTTATTATACTTATTAGATGAAATTAATGAACCTTCAGTAACTTTAAAAAGAATTGGTCATCAATGATATTGAAGTTATGAATATTCAGATTTTAATAACGTTGAATTTGATTCATATATAATTCCTACAAATGAAATTTCAACTGATGGATTTCGTTTATTAGATGTGGATAACCGAATTGTTCTGCCTATAAATTCTCAAATTCGAATTTTAGTAACAGCCGCTGATGTAATTCATTCATGAACAATTCCAGCTTTAGGGGTAAAGGTTGATGGAACCCCCGGACGTTTAAACCAAACAAATTTTTTTATTAACCGCCCAGGATTATTTTACGGTCAATGTTCAGAAATTTGTGGGGCTAACCATAGTTTTATACCAATTGTAATTGAAAGAGTTCCTGTAAATTATTTTATTAAATGAATTTCTAATAATGTAAATTCTTCATTAGATGACTGAAAGCAAGTACTGGTCTCTTAAACCATTCTATAGTAAATTAGCACTTACTTCTAATGAATTTTTAAAAAATTAGTTAAACTTATAACATTAGTATGTCAAACTAAAATTATTAAATTATTAATATTTTTTAATCCCCAAATAGCTCCATTAAATGATTAACTTTATTTTTTATTTTTTCTATTACTTTTATTTTATTTTGTTCTATAAATTATTACGCTTATATACCTTCTTCACCTAAATCTAACGAATTAAAAAATATTAATTTAAATTCAATAACTTGAAAATGATAACAAATTTATTTTCTGTATTTGACCCATCAGCAATTTTTGGTTTATCAATAAATTGAATAAGAACATTTTTAGGTCTTTTAATAATTCCTTCTATTTATTGATTAATACCTTCCCGTTATAATATTTTTGAAATACAATTTTATCAACATTACATAAAGAATTTAAAACTCTTTTGGGACCTTCAGGTCCACAATGGGATCAACTTTTATCTTTATTTCTTTATTTTCTCTTATTCTTTTTAATAATTTTATAGGGTTATTTCCTTATATTTTCACAAGAACAAGTCATTTAACACTAACACTTTCATTAGGCTTTACCTTTATGACTATCCTTCATAATTTATGGATGAATTAATCACACTCAACATATATTCGCTCACCTTGTACCTCAAGGAACTCCTGCAGTCTTAATACCTTTTATAGTTTGCATTGAAACAATCAGAAATGTAATCCGACCTGGAACTTTAGCAGTTCGATTAACTGCTAATATAATTGCTGGTCATTTATTGTTAACTTTATTGGGAAATACAGGACCCTCAATATCTTATATATTGGTCACTTTTTTACTAGTTGCACAAATTGCTTTATTAGTTCTTGAATCAGCTGTAGCTATAATCCAATCTTACGTATTCGCTGTTTTAAGCACACTTTACTCTAGAGAAGTTAATTAATATATTAAATTATTTATATATATATATATATAAATAAAAATAAATGTCTACACATTCAAACCACCCATTTCACTTAGTTGACTATAGACCATGACCATTAACAGGAGCAATTGGTGCTATAACTACTGTTTCAGGGATAATTAAATGATTTCACCAATATGATACATCATTATTTTTTTAGGAAATATTATTACAATTTTAACTGTTTACCAATGATGACGAGATGTTTCTCGAGAAGGAACCTATCAAGGATTACATACTTACCCAGTAACTATTGGCTTACGATGAGGTATAATTTTATTTATTTTATCAGAAATTTTATTTTTTGTAAGTTTTTTTTGAGCATTTTTTCATAGAAGTTTATCGCCAGCAATTGAATTAGGGGCCTCATGACCTCCTGCTGGAATTGTTTCTTTTAATCCTTTTCAAATTCCCTTACTAAATACTGCAATTTTACTAACATCAGGGAGTTACTGTAACATGAGCACATCATAGATTAATAGAAGGAAACCACTCACAAACTACTCAAGGTTTATTTTTTACAGTACTTTTAGGAATTTACTTTACTATACTTCAAGCTTATGAATATATTGAAGCCCCATTTACAATCGCCGATTCAGTTTATGGCTCAACATTTTTTATAGCTACAGGTTTTCATGGAATTCATGTTCTTATTGGAACAACATTTTTATTAATTTGTTTACTACGACATTTAAATAATCATTTCTCTAAAAACCATCATTTTGGATTTGAAGCAGCAGCATGATACTGACATTTTGTTGACGTAGTTTGATTATTTTTATATATTACAATCTATTGATGAGGAGGTTAATAAATTTATTATATCAATATAGTATAAAAGTATATATGACTTCCAATCATAGGGTCTATTAATAAATAGTATTGATAATTTTTTCAATTCTTGTTATCGCCTCAGTAATTATAATAATTTCATTTGTTGTTATAATTTTAGCTTCAATTTTATCTAAAAAAACCTTAGTTGACCGAGAAAAAAGATCTCCCTTTGAGTGCGGATTTGATCCTAAGTCATCTTCTCGTTTACCATTTTCTTTACGATTTTTTCTAATTACAATTATTTTTTTTAATTTTTGATGTTGAAATTGTTTTAATTCTTCCTATAATTATTATTTTCAAGTTTTCAAATTTAATAATTTGATCAATAACTTCAATTATTTTTATTTTAATTTTATTAATTGGATTATATCACGAATGAAATCAAGGAATACTTAATTGATCTTCTTAATAAATATAGGGTTGTAGTTAATTATAACATTTGATTTGCATTTAAAAAGTATTGATTTTTCAATCTACCTTATAATAACTAATGAATATGAAGCGATTTATTGCATTTAGTTTCGACCTAATTTTAGGTAATTTTACACTTATTCTTTAATTGAAGCCAAACTAGAGGCTTATCACTGTTAATGATAGAATTGAGCTTTTACTCCAATTAAGGAAGTATGGTGATCAAGTAAAAGCTGCTAACTTTTTTCTTTTAATGGTTAAATTCCATTTATACTTCTATTTATATAGTTTAAAATAAAACTTTACATTTTCATTGTAAAAATAAAATTTTTATTAGTTTTATAAATTACTAAAATAAGTTCACTATATTTAAAGATTAAATAATCTCCCTAACATCTTCAGTGTCATACTCTAAATATAAGCTATTTAAATATAAAAATAATAAAAAATTTACTAAAATTAAAATTCAAAATACAAATAATATTAAATAAATTTTTAAATTATTATTATGAATTAAAAATAAAGTTTGAGAATAATTTAATAATTTTTGGTATAAATGCTGACCCCCAAAATACTCTGATCAACCTTGATCAAATCTTTTACTAACAATTTGCCCATAATTTAAAGGATAGAAAATAACTCCGTAAGTTCTTATATAAGGTATAAACCATATTGAACCTAGAAAATTTGTTAAATTATATAAAATCATTGATTTATTAATTCTATATAAATTTCTTACTGAAATTAAATAACCAAATAAACCCCCAAAAATACACACAAATAAAGTTAATAATTTTAAAAAAAAGGTAAACAAATTATATAGGGTACAGGAAAAATTAACCAATTTAATATTCTACCTCCAATAATTCTCATAACTAATAAACCTATTATTCCCCGTAATAAAACCCAACCTTCATCATTTAACACATTTAAACTTCTACAATTTAAATCACCAGTTATTGAATAATAAACTAAACGAAATGAATAACAAACAGTTAAACCAGTTGAAAAAAAGTATAAAAAAAAAGAAAATATATTAATATTTCTAATTATCACAATTTCTAAAATTATTTCCTTTGAATAAAACCCCGCTAAAAACGGTATTCCACATAAAGCTAAATTAGACACATTAAAACAAGCCGAAGTTAAAGGCATATGTATTCTTAAACCTCCTATTAAACGAATATCTTGAGAATTATTTATATTATGAATAATTGCCCCGGCACATATAAATAGTAAAGCTTTAAATAAAGCATGAGTTAACAAATGAAATATAGCTAATTTATAAAACCCTATGGATAAAATTCTTATCATTAAACCTAATTGGCTTAAAGTTGATAACGCAATAATTTTTTTTAAATCAAATTCAAAATTAGCCCCTAAACCTGCTATAAATATAGTCAACCCAGATAATAAAAGTAAAAACTGCCCTATTCATGTATTTCTTAATAAAATATTAAACCGAATTAACAAATACACACCTGCAGTCACTAATGTTGATGAATGAACCAGAGCAGAAACAGGTGTTGGTGCAGCTATTGCAGCTGGTAATCAAGAAGAAAAAGGAATTTGTGCACTTTTAGTTATAGCAGCTAATATAACTAAAGAGCCAATTAATATTATTTCAAATTCATTTTGCATAGCTTCTAAATAAAATACATAATTTCATCTTCCATAATTTAGTATTCATGCGATAGCCAATAACAAAGCTACATCCCCAATTCGATTTGATAAGGCTGTTAATATACCGGCATTATAAGACTTAATATTTTGAAAATAAATAACTAAACAATAAGAAACTAATCCTAAACCATCTCAACCTAATAAAATTCTCACTAAATTAGGTCTAATAATTAATAATATTATAGATAAAACAAATATCAAAACTAATATAATAAAACGATTAATATTGATATCCCCTCTTATATATTCTTTTCTATAATAAATAACTAAAGAAGAAATTATTAACACAAAAGATATAAATAATAAACTTATTCAATCAAATAAAAAAGTTATAACAATTGACACAGAGTTTAAAGAAACTACTTCTCATTCAATAAAATATACTAAATTATTTAATAAAAAATAAAGTCTACAAAAAAAACATGTTATTCTAATAGAAATTAAATTTAAAAATCTAATTCTACAAATTGACAAATATTTCACGATCTAAAATGAGTTACTCATATCACTAACACCACAAATTAGTATTTTTTTTAAACTATTTAAATATAACCATAATAAACATATTCCTCTTTTTATAATTAATATATTTAAAGGTAATCAATGTAATAGTATTAATAAATATTCACGAATTTTACCTCTTCTAAACGAATAAATTCCAGAAAAAATTTTTCCGTGTTGACTAAATGAATATAAATACAAAGTATAAGCAGCTCTAAAAAAAGATAATAAAGAAAGTATAATTATAGAAACTCAAGACCAAGAAACAATTCTATTTAATAAAGAAATTTCACCTAATAAATTTAATGTAGGAGGAGCAGCTATATTCGCTGATCTTAATAAAAATCATCATAAAGCTATAGCCGGTATAAAATTTAAAAGCCCCTTATTAATTAATAAGCTTCGTCTAACTAATCGTTCATAAGATACATTAGCTAAACAGAATAACCCAGATGAACAAAGTCCATGAGCAATTATTAATCTGTAAGAACCGCATAACCCTCAATAAGACATAGTTAAAAGTCCTGCTAATACAATTCCTATATGAGCTACTGAAGAGTATGCAATTAAAGCCTTTAAATCAGTTTGACGTAAACATACAAATCTAACTAATACCCCTCCAACTAGTCTAATTCTAATTCAAATAAGTCTATATTTTAAATTTATTACTTGTAAAATAGATAAAACCCGTAATATACCATAACCCCCTAATTTTAATATAATACCAGCTAAAATTATAGAACCAGAAACAGGAGCTTCAACATGGGCTTTAGGTAATCACAAATGAACTAGAAATATTGGTATTTTTACTAAAAACGCGCATACTAAACAAAAATATAATAAATCATAATTAAATATAAAATTATTTAATAAATAAAAATTTATTGTTCCTATTTTATTTATTAAATAGAAAATACCGATTAATATAGGCAAAGAAACTAATAAAGTATAAAATAATAAATAAATACCAGCTTGTAACAGTTCAGGTTGATACCCTCAACCCAAAATTAAGAATAATGTTGGAATTAGGCTTCTTTCAAAAAACAAATAAAATATAAATAAACTCATTCTTCTAAATGTTAACACAAGTAATAATAATAATATAATAATATTTAATAAAAATAATTTTTTATAATTATTATATTTATAAACTCTTTCTCTTGCTATTAATATTAATGAACAAATTCATAAACTTAATAAAACCAGCCCATAAGAAAGTATATCACACCCTAAAAAGTAAGAAATATTTATTCAATAATTTATAAAATTATTTATTAATAAAAATAAAAAACTAATAAAAAATAATAAAACCTGCACCATTCAAAATATATTATTAATAAAACAAAGAGGTAACAAAAATACTAAAAAAAAATTAATTTTAACATTATATAATTCTAAAAGATTGAAAATAATCATTCCCATGTGTTCGAATTATTGATACTAAAATAGATAAACCTAAAGCACCTTCACAAACTCTAAAAGTTAAAAATATTATTCTAAAATAACTTTCATAATTTACTATATTCAAATAAATAAATAGTATAAAAAATAAAATTAAAACAATAAATTCAAGACTTAAAAGCATTGATAATAAATGTTTCCGATTAGAAACAAAACAAAATAACCCACAAATAAATAAAATTATTGGTAAACTTCAGTATAAAATTATAATCATTAGTTTTAATAGTTTAATAAAAACATTGGTCTTGTAAATCAAAAATAAGATAAATTCTTTTAAAACTTCAAGAGAAAAGAATTTCTTTTTCATTAATCCCCAAAATTAATATTTTATATAAACTACCTCTTGAAATTCTTCAATTAATTTTATACTCTTTAATTTTTTTAACTTCAATTATTTTTATAAATATAATTCACCCATTAGCTATAGGATTAACACTTTTAATCCAAACAATTTTAATTTCTTTAACTACAGGCCTTATAGCAAAAACATTTTGATTTTCATATATTTTATTTTTAATCTTTCTAGGAGGTATACTAGTGTTATTTATTTACGTCACATCTTTAGCCTCTAATGAAATATTTAATTTATCAATTAAATTAACTTTAATTTCAATTTCATTATTTTTTATAACTTTAATTTTAATTTTTTTTCTAGACAAACCCTCAATAAGATTTTTTTTATTAAACAATCGAAATAGAATCAATTTCGTCAAATTATTCTTATTTTATAGAAAATTCATTGTCATTAAATAAACTTTATAATTTTCCCACAAACTTAATTACAATTCTTTTAATAAATTATTTATTAATTACTTTAATTGTTATTGTTAAAATTACTTAAATATTCAAAGGACCATTACGAATTATAAATTAATGAACAAACCTTTACGAACCTCCCATCCTTTATTTAAAATTGCTAATAACGCATTAGTAGATCTCCCTGCACCTGTAAATATCTCAAGATGATGAAATTTTGGGTCTTTACTAGGATTATGTTTAATCATTCAAACAGGTTTATTTTTAGCTATACACTATACCGCAGATGTAAATTTAGCATTTAATAGAGTTAATCATATCTGCCGTGATGTAAATTACGGATGATTATTACGAACAATACACGCTAACGGTGCTTCTTTTTTCTTTATTTGTATTTATTTACATGTAGGGCGAGGAATTTATTACAGATCATATTTATTTACACCAACATGAATAATTGGGGTAATTATCTTATTTCTAGTAATAGGAACAGCCTTTATGGGTTACGTTTTACCATGAGGACAAATATCTTTCTGAGGAGCAACAGTTATTACAAATTTATTATCAGCAGTGCCTTATTTAGGAATTGATCTTGTACAATGAGTTTGAGGGGGATTTGCTGTTGATAACGCAACTTTAACTCGATTTTTTACATTTCACTTTATTTTACCTTTTATTGTACTTCTCCACCAAACAGGATCAAATAACCCAATTGGATTAAATTCAAATAGAGATAAAATTCCATTTCACCCTTACTTTACTTACAAGGATATTGTAGGATTCATTATTATAATTTTTTTATTGATTTCTTTAATCTTAATCAACCCTAATTTACTAGGAGACCCAGATAATTTCATTCCAGCTAACCCTTTAGTAACCCCAGCCCACATTCAACCAGAATGATATTTTTTATTTGCTTACGCAATTCTTCGATCTATTCCTAATAAACTTGGTAGGAGTGATTGCTTTAATTCTTTCAATCTTTCAATATTTTAATAATTCTTCCATTTTATAATTTAAGAAAATTCCGAGGTATTCAATTTTACCCTATTAATCAAATCTTATTTTGAATTATAGTAGTAACAGTAATTTTATTAACTTGAATTGGAGCACGACCTGTAGAAGACCCTTACGTTTTAATTGGACAAATTTTAACTGTTATTTACTTCTTATACTATATTATAAACCCTTTAGTAAATAAATGATGAGATAATCTACTAAATTAGTTAATGAGCTTGAATAAGCATATGTTTTGAAAACATAAGATAGAAATTTTACTTTCTATTAACTTAATTCACTACTAATTTTAATTC
The DNA here is from genome assembly GCF_003285875.2 of Drosophila novamexicana. Classification (NCBI taxonomy): domain Eukaryota; kingdom Metazoa; phylum Arthropoda; class Insecta; order Diptera; family Drosophilidae; genus Drosophila; species Drosophila novamexicana. The sequence goes on along the minus strand of NW_020824991.1, from coordinate 39,140 downwards.
ATAATAATAAAGAAAATAATAAAATTTTTAACCCAATAAAAAATAATAAATAATTTAATGAAAAAGATAAAAAACACTTTCATGCCAAATACATTAATTTATCATAACGAAACCGAGGTAAAGTTCCTCGGACCCAAATAAAAATAAATGAAATTAATATTAACTTTAAATAAAATAATAGATTAAATACATCACACCCTAAAAAAATCACACAAAATAGTATTCTTATAAATAAAATTCTTGCATATTCAGCTAAAAAAATTAACGCAAATCCACCTCTTCTATACTCAACATTAAACCCTGATACTAATTCAGATTCACCTTCAGCAAAATCAAAAGGTGTTCGATTAGTCTCAGCTAAGGAAATAGTTAATCAAACTAAAGCTATAGGAAATAAAATAAATAAAAATCAAATATAAACCTGATAGTAATAAAAATATAAAAAATTATATCCCTCCAATTAAAAACACAAAAGATAATAAAATTAAAGCTAAACTAACTTCATAAGAAATAGTTTGAGCAACAGCTCGCAAACCCCCTAATAAAGCATAATTTGAATTAGATGATCAACCTGCTACTATAACAGTGTAAACCCCTAATCTAGTACAACATAAAAAAAATAATCCCCCTAAATTAAAAGAATATAATTTTACAAAAAACGGTATGCATATTCAAACTACTAAAGATAAAAATAATGAAAAAATAGGTGAAATATAATATCTCAAATAATTAGATAATAAAGGATAAGTTTGTTCCTTTGTAAATAATTTAATTGCATCACAAAAAGGTTGAGGAATTCCTATTAAACCAACTTTATTAGGACCTTTACGAATTTGAATATAACCTAAAACTTTTCGTTCTAATAACGTTAAAAAAGCTACTCTTACTAATACACAAATAATTAATAATAAACTCCCTACTAAAGATATAATCAATTCTATATAAAACAAGTACTATTTGTAATAAATATTACATAAATAAATTCTAAATTTATTGCACTAATCTGCCAAAATAGTTATATTAATTAATATTATTCTATATAAAAATAAAATTATTCTAATATTTGGTCCTTTCGTACTAAAATATTATAAATTTTTAAAGATAGAAACCAACCTGGCTTACGCCGGTTTGAACTCAGATCATGTAAGAATTTAAAAGGTCGAACAGACTTAAAATTTGAACGGCTACACCCAAAATTATATCTTAATCCAACATCGAGGTCGCAATCTTTTTTATCGATATGAACTCTCCAAAAAAATTACGCTGTTATCCCTAAAGTAACTTAAATTTTTAATCATTATTAATGGATCAAATATTCATACATTAATGATTTTAATCATTAAAAGTTTTTTAAATTTTAATATCACCCCAATAAAATATTTTTATTTATTATAATAAAAATAATCTTTATAATTAAAATAAATAAAATATAAAGATTTATAGGGTCTTCTCGTCTTTTAAATAAATTTTAGCTTTTTGACTAAAAAATAAAATTCTATAAAAAATTTAAATGAAACAGTTAATATTTCGTCCAACCATTCATTCCAGCCTTCAATTAAAAGACTAATGATTATGCTACCTTTGCACAGTTAAAATACTGCGGCCATTTAAAAATTTTCAGTGGGCAGGTTAGACTTTAAATTTAATTCAAAAAGACATGTTTTTGTTAAACAGGCGAACATTATTTTTGCCGAATTCTTTATCTAAACTTATCATTTAAATTTATTTTACAAAAAAATATACTAATTCTATCATTATTTCTTAATTTTAAAAATTAAAATTAATATTCCAATAAAAATGTAAAATATAAATAAATAATTTAATTTATAAAATAAATTATAACACAATTTTTAATAATTGCTAATTCTAAGCATATATATTTTAAATTTATTTATTATTTTTAAAAATTTATTTTATAGCTTATCCCATAAAATATTAAAATTATAAATTATTTAAAAAAAATTTTTTTTAAATAAATTTATAATTTCTAAATTAAATTTATTTCTTGAAAAACTAGATACCTTTAAAAACGAATAACATTTCATTTCTAATATAATATTTAAAATAATTTTATTACATTAACTTTTATATTATATTAACTCTTTTAAAATCGAGAAAAATATATTATATATTTTTTATTTAATAAACGCTGATACACAAGGTACAATAAATTAAATTTTCTTTTACAATAAAAATTTTTCAAAATATTTCAATTTTCTTTTACAATACTATTAAACTATTATTAAAATTATTTTTTCTTTAAACAATACTAAAACTTTTTCTTATATAATTATTTTTAATATTTTAAAATAAAATAAATAAAATTAATAAATAAAATCTAATCAATTTATATTGATTTGCACAAAAATCTTTTCAATGTAAATGAAATGCTTTCCTGAATAAGCTTTAAATTGTCATTCTAGATACACTTTCCAGTACATCTACTATGTTACGACTTATCTTACCTTAATAATAAGAGCGACGGGCGATGTGTACATATTTTAGAGCTAAAATCAAATTATTAATCTTTATAATTTTACTACCAAATCCACCTTCAAAAATTTTTTCATAGTTTTATCTGTTTAAATAAATTTATTGTAACCCATTATTACTTAAATATAAGCTACACCTTGATCTGATATACATTTTAATAAAAATTATTGAATATTATTATTCTTATAAAATATTCTGATAACGACGGTATATAAACTGATTACAAACTTAAGTAAGGTCCATCGTGGATTATCGATTACAAAACAGGTTCCTCTGGATAGACTAAAATACCGCCAAATTTTTTAAGTTTCAAGAACTTATCTATTACTACTTAAGTATTAATACTTACATTTTAAATAATAGGGTATCTAATCCTAGTTTTTAATTAAAATTTTCAAGCTTCAATTATCATTTTATAAAAACTTTAAATTTAAAATTTCACTTAATAAATTTAATTATTTTTAAATCAAACCAATTTAACTTTTACTAAAAAAATTCATTTGTATAATTGGTGTAACCGCGATTGCTGGCACCAATTTAATCAATACTTTTTAATATTGCTATTTCTAAATTTCTTTAATTAATAAAATTAATTACTGCGATTACATAAAATAAAATAATTTTTAAAATTATTAAATATTCACACAAAAATTTACATATAAATCAAATTAATAACAAATTTTTAAGCCAAAATAAAACTTTATAAATTTAATTAAAAATTTTAATATTAATAAAATTATAAATAAATTTTTTCATAATAATTTATTTTAAAATATATTTGTATAATTCAATAAATTTATAGATAAATTTATTTAATCACTAAAACTTAGAATAATCCAAAATAAACCCCTATTAATATAATTTTCATTATAAAATAAAAATGAAAATTAAATATTATTTATTTTTTCATATTAATACCCAATTTTTAAAAATTTTACATAATTTAAAAACAAATAAATTTATTTTATAATATTACATTTTAGTATAATATAAAATAAATTATTTTGTAATTATCATAATTTATAAAAATAACAAATTTAAATAAATTTATAATATTTATAATTAAATACATTAAATAAAAGTAATTTTAATAAATTTATTAAAATAAAACAACATTTAATAATTATAAATTTACAAGATAATTAAATTTAATTAAAAAATTAACATCAATAATGATAATAAATTAAAGCAAATTTTAAGACTATTAAAAAATCTTTCTATTTTTTTTTTTTTTTACAATTTATGAAAAAATAGATATAAAGAAAATGTATCTATTTTTAAATTAATAAATTAAAAAAAAAACATTTTTGTATACTAAGTCTAGATTAATAGATAATCTATATATAAGTTAACAGAGGTCAGCGACACCAGCTCCACATGCTGATATAGCACTGAGCCGAATGTTCTTACGAGCTAACAGGGGTCAGCAAAATGCAACATTACACCAGCCGCAGATGCTGACATAGCTCTGGGCCGGATGTTCTTGCACGACGGCAGCGCACGAGGCGCAAGCTAAGCATTCTAGCGGCCGTTGTGAAAGCACACAATAGCTTAGGTATTTTTGATCAATCTTTTGTAAATTTAGTTTTTAATGCGGCTTTCACTGAGGCACATCGGCCCAGAGACTTCGCGCGTAAATTAACTCACTCACTACGGCGCATCGGCCTAGTGTTTTAAAATGTATTATTACCCAAATAAAGTTAAATATAGATAATCCGCGAGGATTATTATTTAAATCTTAATTTATATATAAATATTTAATATATTATTATATAGTTAACAATTTAAATAAAAAATTTCGCAATCCAAAAATCATTACAAATATGGTAAAAAAAAATCTATATTTTAAAGATTTATCTAATGATTCTTTTGATTTATATAAATTAATATAACTATTATAAATTATTATATATTTATATATTTATATATTGTTGATGATTTACTAATTTATATACATATATCTATATAGAAAATTTTAAATATTTATAAACAAAAATATACTTAACTAAATTTACTACTAAAATGTATTATTTAATTTAAATAAATACTATAATAAAAATTCAAATATTTTTTTTAAAATATTAGTAAACTATAAAAAAAAAAAAAATATATATACGGGATCTTATTGTAAATGAATTGCCTGATAAAAGGGTTACCTTGATAGGGTAAATTATGTAGAATTCTACATTCATTGATTAATTTTATTGTTATTTTTAGAAAGATTTTATATTTAATAGAATTAAACTATTACTAAAAGTATCAAAAACTTTTTTGCATCGTACACCAAAATATAAAAAGATAAGCTAATTAAGCTACTGGGTTCATACCCCATTTATAAAGGTTTTAACCCTTTTCTTTTTAATTTTTAATAATTCTTCAAAAATTTTATTTATTACAATAATAATTATTGGAACATTAATTACGGTAACCTCTAATTCTTGGTTGGGAGCATGAATAGGTTTAGAAATTAATTTATTATCTTTTATTCCCCTAATAAGAGATAATAATTTTAAATCAACTGAAGCTTCTTTAAAATATTTTTTAACCCAAGCTTTAGCTCCAACTGTTTTATTGTTTTCAGTAATTTTATTAATACTAAATAATAGAATAGTTATTGAAATTAATAACTCATTTACTTCAATAATTATTTTATCAACTTTATTACTAAAAAGAGGGGCAGCCCCATTTCATTTTTGATTTCCTAATTTAATAGAAGGGTTAACCTGAATAAATGCTCTTCTTTTAATAACATGACAAAAAATTGCTCCTTTAATATTAATTTCTTATTTAAATTTTAAAAATTTTTTACTTATTAGTGTGATTCTTTCTGTAGTTATCGGAGCAATTGGAGGTTTAAACCAAACTTCTTTACGAAAACTTATAGCTTTTTCTTCAACTAATCATTTAGGTTGAATATTAAGAGCATTAATAATTAATGAATCAATTTGAATAATTTATTTTTCATTCTATTCTTTTTTATCATTTATTTTAACTTTTATATTTAATATCTTCAAATTATTTCATTTGAATCAATTATTTTCATGATTTATACAAAGAAAAATTATAAAATTTACTTTATTCATAAACTTTTTATCTTTAGGTGGTTTACCCCCATTTTTAGGATTTTTACCAAAATGGGTTGTAATTCAACAATTAACTTTTTGTAATCAATATTTTCAATTAATAATTTTATTAATATCAACTTTAATTACATTATTTTTTTACCTCCGAATTTGTTATTCAGCGTTTATGTTAAATTATTACGAAAATAACTGGGTTATTAACACCCAAATCAATAATTTTAGTATAAAATTATACTTAATTTGTACATTTTTATCTATTTTTGGATTATTTATAATTTCAATATTTTATTCTATATTTTAGGTTAAAGGCTTTAAGTTAAATAAAACTAATAGCCTTCAAAGCTGTAAATATAGGAAATCCTTTAAGCCTTAGTAATAAATTACTCCTTCAAAATTGCAGTTTGATGTCATTATTGACTATAAGACCAATTAATAAATTACTAATCAATGATTAAGAAGAAAATTTCTTATAAATAGATTTACAATCTATCGCCTAACTTCAGCCACTTAATCGCGACAATGATTATTTTCAACAAATCATAAAGATATTGGAACATTATATTTTATTTTCGGGGCTTGAGCAGGAATAGTTGGAACATCGTTAAGAATTTTAATTCGAGCTGAATTAGGACACCCCGGAGCCTTAATTGGTGATGACCAAATTTATAATGTAATTGTTACTGCCCATGCTTTTATTATAATTTTTTTTATAGGTATACCAATTATAATTGGAGGATTCGGAAATTGACTTGTACCTTTAATATTAGGAGCTCCTATAATATAAGATTTTGACTTTTACCCCCTGCTTTATCACTATTATTAGTTAGAAGAATAGTTGAAAACGGGGCCGGAACAGGTTGAACAGTTTACCCTCCTTTATCAGCAGGAATTGCTCATGGAGGAGCTTCTGTAGATTTAGCTATTTTTTCTTTACATTTAGCAGGAATTTCTTTAATTTTAGGAGCTGTAAATTTTATTACAACAGTAATTAATATACGATATTCAGGAATTACTTTAGACCGTATGCCTTTATTTGTTTGATCTGTTGTGATTACAGCTCTTTTACTTCTGTTATCACTTCCTGTCTTAGCAGGAGCTATTACAATACTACTAACAGATCGAAATCTTAACACTTCATTTTTCGATCCTGCCGGAGGAGGAGACCCGATTTTATACCAACACTTATTTTGATTTTTTGGTCACCCAGAAGTTTATATTTTAATTTTACCTGGATTTGGTATAATTTCTCATATTATTAGTCAAGAATCAGGTAAAAAGGAAACTTTTGGGTCTTTAGGAATGATTTACGCAATACTAGCAATTGGACTATTAGGATTTATTGTATGAGCTCATCATATATTTACAGTTGGAATAGATGTAGACACTCGAGCTTACTTTACATCAGCAACAATAATTATTGCTGTACCTACAGGAATTAAAATTTTTAGTTGACTTGCCACACTTCACGGAACACAACTTTCTTATTCACCAGCTATTTTATGGGCATTAGGATTTGTATTTTTATTCACAGTTGGAGGATTAACCGGAGTTGTTTTAGCAAATTCATCTGTTGATATTATTTTACATGATACATATTATGTAGTAGCTCACTTTCATTATGTATTATCAATAGGAGCAGTATTTGCTATTATAGCTGGATTTATTCATTGATACCCTTTATTTACAGGATTAACTATAAATAATAAATGATTAAAAAGTCAATTTATTATTATATTTATTGGAGTAAATTTAACATTTTTCCCACAACATTTTTTAGGCTTAGCAGGTATACCACGTCGTTACTCTGATTATCCTGATGCTTACACTACATGAAACGTAATCTCAACTATTGGTTCATCAATTTCTTTATTAGGGATTTTATTTTTTTTCTACATTATTTGAGAAAGTTTAGTCTCTCAACGTCAAGTTATTTACCCAATTCAACTAAATTCTTCAATTGAATGATACCAAAATACTCCGCCTGCTGAACATAGCTATTCTGAACTACCTTTATTAACTAATTAATTTCTAATATGGCAGATTAGTGCAATGGATTTAAGCTCCATATATAAAGATTTTTACTTTTATTAGAAAATAAATGTCAACATGAGCTAGTTTAGGCCTTCAAGATAGAGCTTCTCCTTTAATAGAACAATTAATTTTTTTCCACGATCACGCCTTGCTAATTTTAGTAATAATTACAGTTTTAATAATTATATTAATCGATTCCTTTTACATGGGCAATTAATTGAAATAATTTGAACAATTTTACCAGCTATTATTTTATTATTTATTGCATTCCCATCTTTACGTTTATTATACTTATTAGATGAAATTAACGAACCTTCAGTAACTTTAAAAAGAATTGGTCATCAATGATATTGAAGTTATGAATATTCAGATTTTAATAATGTTGAATTTGATTCATACATGATCCCCACAAATAAAATTTCAACTGATGGATTTCGTTTACTAGACGTAGATAACCGAATTGTTCTACCTATAAATTCTCAAATTCGAATTTTAGTGACAGCCGCTGATGTAATTCATTCGTGAACAATTCCAGCTTTAGGAGTAAAGGTTGATGGAACTCCTGGACGTTTGAACCAAACAAATTTTTTTATTAACCGCCCAGGATTATTTTACGGTCAATGTTCAGAAATTTGTGGGGCTAACCATAGTTTTATACCAATTGTAATTGAAAGAGTTCCTGTAAATTATTTTATTAAATGAATTTCTAATAATGTAAATTCTTCATTAGATGACTGAAAGCAAGTACTGGTCTCTTAAACCATTTTATAGTAAATTAGCACTTACTTCTAATGAATTTTTAAAAATTAGTTAAACCTATAACATTAGTATGTCAAACTAAAATTATTAAACTATTAATATTTTTTAATTCCACAAATAGCTCCAATTAAATGATTAACTTTATTTTTTATTTTTTCTATTACTTTTATTTTATTCTGTTCTATAAATTATTACGCTTATATACCTTCTTCACCTATGTTCACACAAGAAGTGTATCCGACAGTCGCCATCCAACCGCCATGTAACTCCGGAACCAGTACATGGAACATGTACTGAAATTTCACCACACTTATACTAATACACTTGTAGGTACTCTTGTAATGTACTCTGAAAAAATAGAATAGATGAAAAATAACCTTCAAGCGAACAAAACGTGTTTTTCTTTCAAACCTGAGTTAAATTTGTGCAGAGCAGAAACGCTCCCCCAACGACAATTCATTTTGTAAAAGTTCACCTGGAAGCCCTGCGGACGCCCTACTACAACAACCTAAATCTAATGAATTAAAAAATATTAATTTAAATTCAATAACTTGAAAATGATAACAAATTTATTTTCTGTATTTGATCCATCAGCAATTTTTGGTTTATCAATAAATTGAATAAGAACATTTTTAGGTCTTTTAATAATCCCTTCTATTTATTGATTAATACCTTCCCGTTATAATATTTTTTGAAATACAATTTTATCAACGTTACATAAAGAATTTAAAACTCTTTTGGGACCTTCAGGCCACAATGGGTCAACTTTTATCTTTATTTCTTTATTTTCTCTTATTCTTTTTAATAATTTTATAGGTTTATTTCCTTATATTTTCACAAGAACAAGTCATTTAACACTAACACTTTCATTAGCTTTACCTTTATGACTATCCTTTATAATTTATGGATGAATTAATCACACTCAACATATATTCGCCCACCTTGTACCTCAAGGAACTCCAGCAGTCTTGATACCTTTTATAGTTTGCATTGAAACAATCAGAAATGTAATTCGACCTGGAACTTTAGCAGTTCGATTAACTGCTAATATAATTGCAGGTCATTTATTGTTAACTTTATTGGGAAACACAGGGCCCTCAATATCTTATATATTAGTCACTTTTTTATTAATTGCACAAATTGCTTTATTAGTTCTTGAATCAGCTGTAGCTATAATCCAATCCTATGTATTCGCTGTTTTAAGTACACTTTACTCTAGAGAAGTTAATTAATTAATATATTAAATTTATTAATATTAATATATATATATATATATATATTAATAAAAATAAATGTCTACACATTCAAATCACCCATTTCACTTAGTTGATTATAGACCATGACCATTAACGGGAGCAATTGGTGCTATAACTACTGTTTCAGGAATAATTAAATGATTTCACCAATATGATACGTCATTATTTTTTTTAGGAAATATTATTACAATTTTAACTGTTTACGAATGATGACGAGATGTTTCTCGAGAAGGAACATATCAAGGATTACATACTTACCCAGTAACTATTGGCTTACGATGAGGTATAATTTTATTTATTTTATCAGAAATTTTATTTTTTGTAAGTTTTTTTTGAGCATTTTTTCATAGAAGTTTATCACCAGCAATTGAATTAGGAGCCTCATGGCCCCCTGCTGGAATTGTTTCTTTTAATCCTTTTCAAATCCCCTTATTAAATACTGCAATTTTACTAACATCAGGGGTTACTGTAACATGAGCACATCATAGATTAATAGAAGGAAACCACTCACAAACTACTCAAGGTTTATTTTTTACAGTACTTTTAGGAATTTACTTTACCATACTTCAAGCTTATGAATATATTGAAGCCCCATTTACAATCGCCGATTCAGTCTATGGTTCAACATTTTTTATGGCTACAGGTTTTCATGGAATTCATGTTCTTATTGGAACAACATTTTTATTAATTTGTTTACTACGACATTTAAATAATCATTTCTCTAAAAACCATCATTTTGGATTTGAAGCAGCAGCATGATACTGACATTTTGTTGACGTAGTTTGATTATTTTTATATATTACAATCTATTGATGAGGAGGTTAATAAATTTATTATATCCTTATTTGCTAGGACAAAGATTCAAAATTGTCACAGGCCATAGACCACTCACGTGGCTTATGAAATTCAAAGAACCAAATTCAAAACTGGTTCGCTGGAAGTCACAACTACTTGAATATGATTATGAGGTTCCGAAAATTAAACGAAGCGAACCTAAAAAGTTCAGTTCTGGTAATAAATAAACCAGTTAACGAATATAACCTACAACTAGTATTCCCAATAAACGACACCTACCAAATAATAGTTTTAACCCCATTCAAAAACAAAATTAGAAGAACAATATTAGAACCCCACTTCGATAAGGGCATAATAACGCAAATAGTAAGAAAAATCCTAAAGACTAACAGAACGGACGCAGTTTTCGCCCCCAACAATATTTTCAATTTCGTAGAAGAATCTCTCAAAAAATTCTTCTTACCCACAAACCTGTAGAAAATTATCAGATGTACAATAATGGTAGAAGACATGACAGACTCAAACAAATTAGAACAAGAAATCCAAAAATACCACAGCGATAGCAACCACAGGGGTATAGAAGGAACAGTAGCCCACCTAAAGAGAAAACTTTACTTACACCTATGCGATTGCGATATATGTCAAACATATTAATATGATAGACAGCCTCAAAAACTAATTTATCAAGAAACCGGAACCCCAGCAAAACCAATGCAATTCATACATGTTGTAGTAGTCCCAGAAGAGTCCCTTACCTGATCCCGTCCCAGTTAATCAAACTGCCTCAGCCCCGTCAGCTCCTGGCCGCAAAGGTAGACCTGCGCGCAATCTTGCCCAGATTGTTAAAAACAATCATTGTGCCTCTTTAGCTCCTCCAAGTCCTGTATTACCTACAGCCCCATCAGCGCCTACTGTAACGGTAGTTGCCCCTCGTAGGCAAGTTTTTGTGTCTCGACTTTCGTCGGACACCACTTCTGAGTTATTGGCAGCCTATATTGCTACCAAATCTTCTGCTAGCGTGTCAATAACCAAATTTAATTTCTCCACCCGTCGTGAAATATCATTATTAAAAATAAATGTTTCACATGAAATGTTCCCAATCATTTGTGATCCCAAATTTTGGCCTCCACACATGATTGTTCACGAGTTCAAGCCAAAAAAGCGTATCTGGATTGGCTGGCCAACCCTTCCAGTCCCTTCAATACACGGTACCATTTCTGCCCCAAAAAACTAGCTTCATCTTCTGACCAAATCTTTATTCATTATCAGAATGAGAATAAAAGAGGTCTCATTTCAAAGCTTAAAAATCTTTTCATGGCCAGCACTTCCTTCGATTCGGATATAATAGTATTTTCAGAAAAATGGTTACTCTACCATATCTGATTTTGAGGTTTTATCGAATAACTTTATTTTGTGTAGAAATAATGATCGGCCGACTCGAGGTGGTGGGGTGTTAATTGCCGTTAAAGCAACTCTCAAGTCAGAACTTTTCGGTTTTAGTACGCCTACTGACGCTGAGATTGTCTCAGTTAAGGTGTCTTTTCCTACACGGAATATCTATATAGCATGCTCTTATGTCCCTCCTTCTTCTGATATTCAAGTTTATATAAAACATATTACTTGTATTAAAGAAGTTTCTTCACACGTGCGTGACCAATTTATGGTGTTGGGTGATTTTAAATTTTAAATAATAAATAAATAAATAATAAATAAATAAATAAATAATAAATAAATAAATAAATAAATAAATTAAATAAATAAATCATCCTTAACGGAAATTTACTGAATCATAAATAATAAAAGAAAAGAAGAACGAAGAACGAAAGAAGGGATATCTACTACCCTTGCAGACCCAACCTTTTCATAATGCTTATAGTGCTTTGCCCGTACCTAAGAAGAACAGGGAAAATAGTTAATGCCGAGTTTGGGCAAGATATCTTGAAAAACAAAATGTATTTTCATACAAAAACTTAATTTTCGACCGATCGATCCTATGGCAGCTATTTGATATAGTGGTCCGATCTTAATAGGATTTTGCATATATATGAGGAGTAAAGTAAAACTAATAAATGCCGAGTTTGGTCAAGATATCTTGAAAAACAAAATGTTTTTTCATTCAAAAACTTAATTTTCGACCGATCGATCCTATGGCAGCTATATGATATAGTGGTGCGATCTGAATAGGATTTTGCATATATATGACTGACGTTAGTAATGTTGCTATGGGGGCAGTACTCTCCCAAGGTACGCCTTATAACGAAAACCCGATATATTTCGCTAGCCGAACGCCAACGGATACCGAATTAAACTATTCAACAGTAGAAAAGGAAATACTGGCAATAATTAAGGCAACCAAATATTTCCGTCCTTATTTGCTAGGACAAAGATTCAAAATTGTCACAGGCCATAGACCACTCACGTGGCTTATGAAATTCAAAGAACCAAATTCAAAACTGGTTCGCTGGAAGTCACAACTACTTGAATATGATTATGAGGTTCCGAAAATTAAACGAAGCGAACCTAAAAAGTTCAGTTCTGGTAATAAATAAACCAGTTAACGAATATAACCTACAACTAGTATTCCCAATAAACGACACCTACCAAATAATAGTTTCAACCCCATTCAAAAACAAAATTAGAAGAACAATATTAGAACCCCACTTCGATAAGGGCATAATAACGCAAATAGTAAGAAAAATCCTAAAGACTAACAGAACGTACGCAGTTTTCGCCCCCAACAATATTTTCAATTTCGTAGAAGAATCTCTCAAAAAATTCTTCTTACCCACAAACCTGTAGAAAATTATCAGATGTACAATAATGGTAGAAGACATGACAGACTCAAACAAATTAGAACAAGAAATCCAAAAATACCACAGCGATAGCAACCACAGGGGTATAGAAGGAACAGTAGCCCACCTAAAGAGAAAACTTTACTTACACCTATGCGATTGCGATATATGTCAAACATATTAATATGATAGACAGCCTCAAAAACTAATTTATCAAGAAACCGGAACCCCAGCAAAACCAATGCAATTCATACATGTTGTAGTAGTCCCAGAAGAGTCCCTTACCTGATCCCGTCCCAGTTAATCAAACTGCCTCAGCCCCGTCAGCTCCTGGCCGCAAAGGTAGACCTGCGCGCAATCTTGCCCAGATTGTTAAAAACAATCATTGTGCCTCTTTAGCTCCTCCAAGTCCTGTATTACCTACAGCCCCATCAGCGCCTACTGTAACGGTAGTTGCCCCTCGTAGGCAAGTTTTTGTGTCTCGACTTTCGTCGGACACCACTTCTGAGTTATTGGCAGCCTATATTGCTACCAAATCTTCTGCTAGCGTGTCAATAACCAAATTTAATTTCTCCACCCGTCGTGAAATATCATTATTAAAAATAAATGTTTCACATGAAATGTTCCCAATCATTTGTGATCCCAAATTTTGGCCTCCACACATGATTGTTCACGAGTTCAAGCCAAAAAAGCGTATCTGGATTGGCTGGCCAACCCTTTCAGTCCCTTCAATACACGGTACCATTTCTGCCCCAAAAAACTAGCTTCATCTTCTGACCAAATCTTTATTCATTATCAGAATGAGAATAAAAGAGGTCTCATTTCAAAGCTTAAAAATCTTTTCATGGCCAGCACTTCCTTCGATTCGGATATAATAGTATTTTCAGAAAAATGGTTACTCTACCATATCTGATTTTGAGGTTTTATCGAATAACTTTATTTTGTGTAGAAATAATGATCGGCCGACTCGAGGTGGTGGGGTGTTAATTGCCGTTAAAGCAACTCTCAAGTCAGAACTTTTCGGTTTTAGTACGCCTACTGACGCTGAGATTGTCTCAGTTAAGGTGTCTTTTCCTACACGGAATATCTATATAGCATGCTCTTATGTCCCTCCTTCTTCTGATATTCAAGTTTATATAAAACATATTACTTGTATTAAAGAAGTTTCTTCACACGTGCGTGACCAATTTATGGTGTTGGGTGATTTTAAATTTTAAATAATAAATAAATAAATAATAAATAAATAAATAAATAATAAATAAATAAATAAATAAATAAATAAATAAATAAATTAAATAAATAAATCATCCTTAACGGAAATTTACTGAATCATAAATAATAAAAGAAAAGAAGAACGAAGAACGAAAGAAGGGATATCTACTACCCTTGCAGACCCAACCTTTTCATAATGCTTATAGTGCTTTGCCCGTACCTAAGAAGAACAGGGAAAATAGTTAATGCCGAGTTTGGGAAAGATATCTTGAAAAACAAAATGTATTTTCATACAAAAACTTAATTTTCGACCGATCGATCCTATGGCAGCTATATGATATAGTGGTCCGATCTTAATAGGATTTTGCATATATATGAGGAGTAAAGTAAAACTAATAAATGCCGAGTTTGGTCAAGATATCTTGAAAAACAAAATGTTTTTTCATTCAAAAACTTAATTTTCGACCGATCGATCCTATGGCAGCTATATGATATAGTGGTGCGATCTGAATAGGATTTTGCATATATATGACTGACGTTAGTAATGTTGCTATGGGGGCAGTACTCTCCCAAGGTACGCCTTATAACGAAAACCCGATATATTTCGCTAGCCGAACGCCAACGGATACCGAATTAAACTATTCAACAGTAGAAAAGGAAATACTGACAATAATTAAGGCAACCAAATATTTCCGTCCTTATTTGCTAGGACAAAGATTCAAAATTGTCACAGGCCATAGACCACTCACGTGGCTTATGAAATTCAAAGAACCAAATTCAAAACTGGTTCGCTGGAAGTCACAACTACTTGAATATGATTATGAGGTTCCGAAAATTAAACGAAGCGAACCTAAAAAGTTCAGTTCTGGTAATAAATAAACCAGTTAACGAATATAACCTACAACTAGTATTCCCAATAAACGACACCTACCAAATAATAGTTTCAACCCCATTCAAAAACAAAATTAGAAGAACAATATTAGAACCCCACTTCGATAAGGGCATAATAACGCAAATAGTAAGAAAAATCCTAAAGACTAACAGAACGTACGCAGTTTTCGCCCCCAACAATATTTTCAATTTCGTAGAAGAATCTCTCAAAAAATTCTTCTTACCCACAAACCTGTAGAAAATTATCAGATGTACAATAATGGTAGAAGACATGACAGACTCAAACAAATTAGAACAAGAAATCCAAAAATACCACAGCGATAGCAACCACAGGGGTATAGAAGGAACAGTAGCCCACCTAAAGAGAAAACTTTACTTACACCTATGCGATTGCGATATATGTCAAACATATTAATATGATAGACAGCCTCAAAAACTAATTTATCAAGAAACCGGAACCCCAGCAAAACCAATGCAATTCATACATGTTGTAGTAGTCCCAAAAGAGTCCCTTACCTGATCCCGTCCCAGTTAATCAAACTGCCTCAGCCCCGTCAGCTCCTGGCCGCAAAGGTAGACCTGCGCGCAATCTTGCCCAGATTGTTAAAAACAATCATTGTGCCTCTTTAGCTCCTCCAAGTCCTGTATTACCTACAGCCCCATCAGCGCCTACTGTAACGGTAGTTGCCCCTCGTAGGCAAGTTTTTGTGTCTCGACTTTCGTCGGACACCACTTCTGAGTTATTGGCAGCCTATATTGCTACCAAATCTTCTGCTAGCGTGTCAATAACCAAATTTAATTTCTCCACCCGTCGTGAAATATCATTATTAAAAATAAATGTTTCACATGAAATGTTCCCAATCATTTGTGATCCCAAATTTTGGCCTCCACACATGATTGTTCACGAGTTCAAGCCAAAAAAGCGTATCTGGATTGGCTGGCCAACCCTTCCAGTCCCTTCAATACACGGTACCATTTCTGCCCCAAAAAACTAGCTTCATCTTCTGACCAAATCTTTATTCATTATCAGAATGAGAATAAAAGAGGTCTCATTTCAAAGCTTAAAAATCTTTTCATGGCCAGCACTTCCTTCGATTCGGATATAATAGTATTTTCAGAAAAATGGTTACTCTACCATATCTGATTTTGAGGTTTTATCGAATAACTTTATTTTGTGTAGAAATAATGATCGGCCGACTCGAGGTGGTGGGGTGTTAATTGCCGTTAAAGCCACTCTCCAGTCTGAACTTTTCTGTTTTAGTACGCCTACTGACGCTGAGATTGTCTCAGTTAAGGTGTCTTTTCCTACACGGAATATCTATATAGCATGCTCTTATGTCCCTCCTTCTTCTGATATTCAAGTTTATATAAAACATATTACTTGTATTAAAGAAGTTTCTTCACACGTGCGTGACCAATTTATGGTGTTGGGTGATTTTAAATTTTAAATAATAAATAAATAAATAATAAATAAATAAATAAATAATAAATAAATAAATAAATAAATAAATAAATTAAATAAATAAATCATCCTTAACGGAAATTTACTGAATCATAAATAATAAAAGAAAAGAAGAACGAAGAACGAAAGAAGGGATATCTACTACCCTTGCAGACCCAACCTTTTCATAATGCTTATAGTGCTTTGCCCGTACCTAAGAAGAACAGGGAAAATAGTTAATGCCGAGTTTGGGAAAGATATCTTGAAAAACAAAATGTATTTTCATACAAAAACTTAATTTTCGACCGATCGATCCTATGGCAGCTATATGATATAGTGGTGCGATCTGAATAGGATTTTGCATATATATGACTGACGTTAGTAATGATGCTATGGGGGCAGTACTCTCCCAAGGTACGCCTTATAACGAAAACCCGATATATTTCGCTAGCCGAACGCCAACGGATACCGAATTAAACTATTCAACAGTAGAAAAGGAAATACTGACAATAATTAAGGCAACCAAATATTTCCGTCCTTATTTGCTAGGACAAAGATTCAAAATTGTCACAGGCCATAGACCACTCACGTGGCTTATGAAATTCAAAGAACCAAATTCAAAACTGGTTCGCTGGAAGTCACAACTACTTGAATATGATTATGAGGTTCCGAAAATTAAACGAAGCGAACCTAAAAAGTTCAGTTCTGGTAATAAATAAACCAGTTAACGAATATAACCTACAACTAGTATTCCCAATAAACGACACCTACCAAATAATAGTTTCAACCCCATTCAAAAACAAAATTAGAAGAACAATATTAGAACCCCACTTCGATAAGGGCATAATAACGCAAATAGGAAGAAAAATCCTAAAGACTAACAGAACGTACGCAGTTTTCGCCCCCAACAATATTTTCAATTTCGTAGAAGAATCTCTCAAAAAATTCTTCTTACCCACAAACCTGTAGAAAATTATCAGATGTACAATAATGGTAGAAGACATGACAGACTCAAACAAATTAGAACAAGAAATCCAAAAATACCACAGCGATAGCAACCACAGGGGTATAGAAGGAACAGTAGCCCACCTAAAGAGAAAACTTTACTTACACCTATGCGATTGCGATATATGTCAAACATATTAATATGATAGACAGCCTCAAAAACTAATTTATCAAGAAACCGGAACCCCAGCAAAACCAATGCAATTCATACATGTTGTAGTAGTCCCAAAAGAGTCCCTTACCTGATCCCGTCCCAGTTAATCAAACTGCCTCAGCCCGGTCAGCTCCTGGCCGCAAAGGTAGACCTGCGCGCAATCTTGCCCAGATTGTTAAAAACAATCATTGTGCCTCTTTAGCTCCTCCAAGTCCTGTATTACCTACAGCCCCATCAGCGCCTACTGTAACGGTAGTTGCCCCTCGTAGGCAAGTTTTTGTGTCTCGACTTTCGTCGGACACCACTTCTGAGTTATTGGCAGCCTATATTGCTACCAAATCTTCTGCTAGCGTGTCAATAACCAAATTTAATTTCTCCACCCGTCGTGAAATATCATTATTAAAAATAAATGTTTCACATGAAATGTTCCCAATCATTTGTGATCCCAAATTTTGGCCTCCACACATGATTGTTCACGAGTTCAAGCCAAAAAAGCGTATCTGGATTGGCTGGCCAACCCTTCCAGTCCCTTCAATACACGGTACCATTTCTGCCCCAAAAAACTAGCTTCATCTTCTGACCAAATCTTTATTCATTATCAGAATGTTAGAGGTCTCATTTCAAAGCTTAAAAATCTTTTCATGGCCAGCACTTCCTTCGATTCGGATATAATACTATTTTCAGAAAAATGGTTACTCTACCATATCTGATTTTGAGGTTTTATCGAATAACTTTATTTTGTGTAGAAATAATGATCGGCCGACTCGAGGTGGTGGGGTGTTAATTGCCGTTAAAGCAACTCTCAAGTCAGAACTTTTCGGTTTTAGTACGCCTACTGACGCTGAGATTGTCTCAGTTAAGGTGTCTTTTCCTACACGGAATATCTATATAGCATGCTCTTATGTCCCTCCTTCTTCTGATATTCAAGTTTATATAAAACATATTACTTGTATTAAAGAAGTTTCTTCACACGTGCGTGACCAATTTATGGTGTTGGGTGATTTTAAATTTTAAATAATAAATAAATAAATAATAAATAAATAAATAAATAAATAAATAAATAAATAAATAAATAAATAAATAAATAAATTAAATAAATAAATCATCCTTAACGGAAATTTACTGAATCATAAATAATAAAAGAAAAGAAGAACGAAGAACGAAAGAAGGCATATCTACTACCCTTGTTTTATTTATTTATTTATTAATGGTCGACAAAACGAGTGTCTTCCTCATTATTCAATAGATTATACAATAGAATTTTATGCTAAAAGCCTAGTTAAAGGATACAATTTTCTAAATAGCATCACCGACCGATGGAGGTGTTTTATTTGCCAGTCCGGCCAGCTGTGCCCCTTTTCACAGCTAATTTTGTCAGTGACGCTATTAGAGCCTACATCTAAGCAGAAGGTTGTAAGTAGGAAAAAAGTGTTCACAAGTAACATTAAAATAATCTTAATTTGCTATATTAATAAAGAAAATACAATAAATAGGAAAAATGAAAGTAAGAAGATTGTTAATAAAGTAAAGCAATGTAAGTTAGATAAAGAGTGTTAAGTAGATAGGACAGAGAGAAAAGTAATGGGAAATCACCGACCCGGTGGGGGAAAATTTTTCAGCCTGTCCGGCAAGCTATGCCCCTGCTCATAGCTGGGAATGGTCAGCGACTTCCCGAAGGTATCCTGAAAGCAACGATTTTATTAGGGGTAGAGACAGTTCGGTAGAGAAAACGTGATGCAAACTATTATAATTTTTACATAGCACGCGAAAAGGATTGTGCATAGCGTAGTCTGTTGTGCACGTAGATAGTAAAAAGGGGCGATAATTTCTGGTTGGTCTAGCCGGAACAGAGAATTGAAGACGCCCTAGCAGAAAAGGAGAATCTATGTCGCCAATAATCAACTTATGTAGAAGGACAACACCGAGAATTGTCCTACGGTTGGTTAACGACGGAAGGTTGAGAAGAAGCAGTCTGCTGGAGTAGGACGGCAACCGAAGATTAGGGTCCCAATTTAAACCTCGTAAGGCAAAAAGCAGAAATTGCTTCTGAACAGATTCAATACGATCCTGGCTGTTGTTATACTGTGGAGACCAGATGCAAGAGCAGTATTCAAGGATAGGGCGAACAAGAGAGATGTACAGAAGTTTTGTTATAAAAGGATCGTTAAACTCTTTAGACCATCGTTTAATGAATCCAAGTACACCTTTTGCCTCATTAACGATGGTATCTATGTGAAGATTGAAACAGAGTTTAGAATCAAAAATTACGCCTAGATCCTTAACTGTTAGTATACGTTGCAAAGGGATATTGTCGATTGTATAACTGACAAGATAAGGTGTAGTACGATTAAAAGTCATAAACATACACTTTGAACAGTTTAGATGCAATTGATTGGCCGAACACCATAGTTGCATAGCGTTCAAATCGTCTTGTAGACGAGAATGATGTAGGGGATTAGTGTATGATAGAAAAAGTTTGACATCGTCCGCATACATGAGTACACGGGCATGTGATATAACAGAGGGGAGATCATTTATAAAAAGGGTAAAGAGTAAAGGTCCAAGATGACTACCTTGAGGAACACCAGAAGTAACGTGAACCCGTTTAGAGGTAGTCAGCCTCAGCATTACTCTTTGGGTCCTACCTTTTAAATAAGAATTAATCCAAAGCAGAAGAGACAGGGGGAAACCTATTCGGTCAAGTTTAAAAAGTAAAATGTCATGGTGCACAGAGTCAAACGCCTTACTGAAGTCAGTGTAAATGACATCAGTTTGCATTTTCGAAAGGAAAGCATCGTTTACCAAGGAAGTAAACTCAAGCAGATTGGTCGTAGTTGACCGATTCTTTACGAATCCATGTTGAACAGGGGAAACAACTGATTTGCAGAAATGCTGCAAATTCGAAGTGATTATTTTTTCAAATAATTTAGGAATAGCGGACAGTTTTGCAATGCCCCTGTAATTTCGTATATCAGACTTCCCACCTTTCTTGTGAAGAGGAATGATATAAGATTCTTTCCAAAGAGATGGAAAGACAGAAGTTTCAAGGGATAGATTAAAAAGCTTTAGCAATGGATAAAGAAGGGAAGAACTACACTCCTTGAGAAGACAACTAGGAATATTGTCCGGCCCAGGAGAGTAAGAAGACTTTAAAGAGTTTATAGCTAATAGGAGAGAGGAGTGTGAAATAATTAGAGGAGGTATATAACTTGCGGAAGAAATAGTATAAGGGTAAGCATTAGTATTAGGACAGACTGAAGAGTAAGTTGATTGGAAAAAATTAGCAAAGAGGTTAGCAGAATCAGTGTCATTGCTAGCTTTATCCAAGCCAAGAAAAAAAGAAGATGGCAAACTTGAAGATTTACGCTTCAAGTTTACAAAATTATAAAACTGTCTCGGATTTCGGGCAAATTGTCTTTTACAACGTGTTAGATAATTCTCATAGCATTGAGAATTAAGAAGAAAGAAGTTCGACTTGGCTATGGAATATTTAGCCAAGTCTGTACACGAACCAGACTTTTTAAACTTTTTAAAATATTTGGATTTTACATTTTTTAGATGTGATAATCTGGTAGTAAACCAGGGTGGTTTTGAAAAAGTAGTCGAAGGAATTGACTTAGGAATACACACATCTAAGAGGGAGATTAGGGTGATGTAAAAAAAATTAATGGCTGTATTCATATCAACTGAGTCATATAAGAAAGACCAATCGGTTGAATAAATAAGCTGATTCAGCAAAGAATAATTTCCTTTGCGAAAGCAATAGCGGGGCTTATTGGCTGATGAGCACGAAATGAAAGGATTACAATTTAGCATTGCAATCTCTAAAGTTGGATGATAGACATCCTCAGGAAGAGATAAAGGAGGGGACCTAGACACATTAGAAATAAGGTAGTCGTTAACAAATACAAGGTCAAGTGTTCTAATCAAATGATTAGAAATTGAATTGATTTGAAACAACGAAAGATCAAGCATGCAGTCTATAAAATCGTGCTGTGCTGAGGGCACTAGATAATTTTTGGCAGTAAATAATGACCAAGAGATGTTGGGCAAATTAAAATCACCCAACACCATAAATAGGTCACTATCACGCACGTGTGAAGAAACTTCTTTAATACAAGTAATATGTTTCATATAAACTTGAATATCAGAAGAAGGTGGGACATAAGAGCATGTTACATAGACATTCCGTGTAGGAAAAGACACCTTAACTGAGACAATCTCAGCGTCAGTAGGCGTACTAAAACAGAAAAGTTCAGACTGGAGAGTGGCTTTAACGGCAATTAACACCCCACCACCTCGAGTCGGCCGATCATTTCTATACAAAATAAAGTTATTTGATAAAATCTCAAAATCAGATATGGTTGAGTTCAACCATGTTTCTGAAAATGCTATTATATCCGAATTGAAGGAAGTGCTGGCCATGAAAAGATTTTTAAGTTTTGAAATAAGACCTCTAACATTCTGATAATGAATAAAGATTTGGTCAGAAGATGAAGCTAGTTTTTTGGGGCAGAAATGGTACCCTGTATTGAAGGGACTGGAAGGGTGACAGGCTGGTTACGCTTTTTAGGCTTGAACTCGTGAACAATCATGTGTGGAGGCCAAAATTTGGGATCACAAATGATTGGGAACATATCATGTGAAACATTTATTTTGAATGATGATATTTCACGAGGGGTGGAGAAATTAAATTTAGTTATTGACACGCTAGCAGAAGATTTGCTAGCAATATAGGCTGCCAATGACTCAGAAGTGGTGTCCGACGAAAGTCGAGACACAAAGACTTGCCTACGAGGGGCAACTACCGTTAAAGTAGGCGCTGATGGGGCTGTAGGTAATACAGGAGTTGGGGGAGCTAACGAGGCACAATGATTGTTTTTAACAATCTGGGCAAGATTGCGCGCAGGTCTACCTTTGCGGCCAGGAGCTGATGGGGCTGAGGCAGTTTGATTAATTGGGACGGGATCAGGTACGGGCTCTACTGGGACTAGTACAGGGGTTGAAACAGGGGTAATTGGACAGTCGCTTGGAGAAGGCGATAAAGACAACATTGGAGATACCTCCAAGTTGCTAGGAAGGGACAAGAAAGTAGTAGGTGTCTGAACAGACGTAGAGGGCAATTGCAAAAGTTGAGGCTCCAACCGGCGATTGGTTGGGGACTCAAATTTATATTTGCCAAGCAACTCGAAACTCGAGTCAAAATTACTCGAGAGCTGCTTAGCCACATTATTTAATTTTAAGAATTGACTTCTCACAGAATTATACATTCTAGAGAAATCAATTTGCTTGTCGATGCATTCTGGGCACGACCAACGCAAGCCACCACAGCCCTTCTTGGCAATAGCAGCGATCTTGTCGCAATCACGCCCAGTGAGACCTGCACATTTAGCATGCATCATATTCTCACACAGCCAGCAATTAACAAATTGCGGCAGTGCAGAATCATCAGCCTGCTTGAACGTGCACGGTTTCTTACAGCACAACATAATTATTTAATGCGTATGCAAATTGCGAGAGCACAGAGCAAAACGAAAACGGTGCACAAGATAGAGCAAGTAAATACACAAACAAATTGTTTGGAGCGAAAAGCAATAGAAAAAGTTTGCGAGAGCGCGATGCACAAGCAGAAAGTATGCAGCGAACACACGCACAAACAAGTGTATGCACAGGGGAGCACCAAAGCAAAAGAATCAAAACAGGCAATAACAACAACACGGAACTGATGCCGCGTTTTATAACATGTAATAATTAACAGACTTACGCTGCACAACAGATAACACTTTACACAGTTTATTAAAGCTTTTTAAATAAAGCACCGAAAAATGCAAAATTTTGAAATAAAAAGCAGGATAAAAGCGCAAAAATATATAAAAATCTTGGAGCACAAGTAAAACACGTCAATCACTCTCAACTGAGAACTCTCTCTTTTGCACACCCAACCTTTTCATAATGCTTATAGTGTTTTGCCCGTACCTAAGAAGAACAGGGAAAATAGTTAATGCCGAGTTTGGGAAAGATATCTTGAAAAACAAATTGTATTTTCATACAAAAACTTAATTTTCGACCGATCGATCCTATGGCAGCTATATGATATAGTGGTCCGATCTTAATAGGATTTTCAATATATATGAGGAGTAAAGTAAAACTAATAAATGCCGAGTTTGGTCCAGATATCTTGAAAAACAAAATGTTTTTTCATTCAAAAACTTAATTTTCGACCGATCGATCCTATGGCAGCTATATGATATAGTGGTGCGATCTGAATAGGATTTTGCATATATATGACTGACGTTAGTAATGTTGCTATGGGGGCAGTACTCTCCCAAGGTACGCCTTATAACGAAAACCCGATATATTTCGCTAGCCGAACGCCAACGGATACCGAATTAAACTATTCAACAGTAGAAAAGGAAATACTGACAATAATTAAGGCAACCAAATATTTCCGTCCTTATTTGCTAGGACAAAGATTCAAAATTGTCACAGGCCATAGACCACTCACGTGGCTTATGAAATTCAAAGAACCAAATTCAAAACTGGTTCGCTGGAAGTCACAACTACTTGAATATGATTATGAGGTTCCGAAAATTAAACGAAGCGAACCTAAAAAGTTCAGTTCTGGTAATAAATAAACCAGTTAACGAATATAACCTACAACTAGTATTCCCAATAAACGACACCTACCAAATAATAGTTTCAACCCCATTCAAAAACAAAATTAGAAGAACAATATTAGAACCCCACTTCGATAAGGGCATAATAACGCAAATAGTAAGAAAAATCCTAAAGACTAACAGAACGTACGCAGTTTTCGCCCCCAACAATATTTTCAATTTCGTAGAAGAATCTCTCAAAAAATTCTTCTTACCCACAAACCTGTAGAAAATTATCAGATGTACAATAATGGTAGAAGACATGACAGACTCAAACAAATTAGAACAAGAAATCCAAAAATACCACAGCGATAGCAACCACAGGGGTATAGAAGGAACAGTAGCCCACCTAAAGAGAAAACTTTACTTACACCTATGCGATTGCGATATATGTCAAACATATTAATATGATAGACAGCCTCAAAAACTAATTTATCAAGAAACCGGAACCCCAGCAAAACCAATGCAATTCATACATGTTGTAGTAGTCCCAGAAGAGTCCCTCACCTGATCCCGTCCCAGTTAATAAAACTCCCTCAGCCCCGTCAGCTCCTGGCCGCAAAGGTAGACCTGCGCGCAATCTTGCCCAGATTGTTAAAAACAATCATTGTGCCTCTTTAGCTCCTCCAAGTCCTGTATTACCTACAGCCCCATCAGCGCCTACTGTAACGGTAGTTGCCCCTCGTAGGCAAGTTTTTGTGTCTCGACTTTCGTCGGACACCACTTCTGAGTTATTGGCAGCATTGCTACCAAATCTTCTGCTAGCGTGTCAATAACCAAATTTAATTTCTCCACCCGTCGTGAAATAACATTATTAAAAATAAATGATTTAGAGGTTTTTTATAGAAATAATGATCGGCCGACTCGAGGTGGTGGGGTGTTAATTGCCGGTAAAGCAACTCTTAAGTCAGAACTTTTCGGTTTTAGTACGCCTACTGACGCTGAGATTGTCTCAGTTAAGGTGTCTTTTCCTACACGGAATATCTATATAGCATGCTCTTATGTCCCTCCTTCTTCTGATATTCAAGTTTATATAAAACATATTACTTGTATTAAAGAAGTTTCTTCACACGTGCGTGACCAATTTTAAATTTTAAATAATAAATAAAAATAAATAATAAATAAATAAATAAATAAATAAATCATCCTTAACGGAAATTTACTGAATCATAAATAATAAAAGAAAAGAAAAACGAAGAACGAAAGAAGGGATATCTACTACCCTTGCAGACCCAACCTTTTCATAATGCTTATAGTGCTTTGCCCGTACCTAAGAAGAACAGGGAAAATAGTTAATGCCGAGTTTGGGAAAGATATCTTGAAAAACAAAATGTTTTTTCATACAAAAACATAATTTTCAACCGATCGATCCTATGGCAGCTATATGATATAGTGGTCCGATCTTAATAGGATTTTGCATATATGAGGAGTAAAGTAAAACTAATAAATGCCGAGTTTGGTCCAGATATCTTGAAGAACAAAATTTTTTCATACAAAAACTTAATTTTCGACCGATCGTTCCTATGGCAGCTATATGATATAGTGGTCCGATCTTAATAGGATTTTGCATATATATGAGGAGTAAAGTAAAACTAATAAATGCCGAGTTTGGTCAAGATATCTTGAAAACAAAATGTTTTTTCATAAAAAACTTAATTTTCGACCGATCGTTCCTATGGCAGCTATATGATATAGTGGTCCGATCTTAATAGGATTTTGCATATATGAGGAGTAAAGTAAAACTAATAAATGCCGAGTTTGGTCAAGATATCTTGAAAAACAAAATGTTTTTTCGTAAAAAACTTAATTTTCGACCGATCGTTCCTATGGCAGCTATATGATATAGTGGTCCGATCTTAATAGGATTTTGCATATATATGAGGAGTAAAGTAAAACTAATAAATGCCGAGTTTGGTCCAGATATCTTGAAAAACAAAATGTTTTTTCATAAAAAACTTAATTTTCGACCGATCGTTCCTATGGCAGCTTATATGATATAGTGGTCCGATCTTAATAGGATTTTGCATATATATGAGGAGTAAAGTAAAACTAATAAATGCCGAGTTTGGTCAGATATCTTGAAAAACAAAATGTTTTTTCATACAAAAACTTAATTTTCGACCGATCGTTCCTATGGCAGCTATATGATATAGTGGTCCGATCTTAATAGGATTTTGCATATATATGAGGAGTAAAGTAAAACTAATAAATGCCGAGTTTGGTCAAGATATCTTGAAAAACAAAATGTTTTTTCATAAAAAACTTAATTTTCGACCGATCGTTCCTATGGCAGCTATATGATATAGTGGTCCGATCTTAATAGGATTTTGCATATATATGAGGAGTAAAGTAAAACTAATAAATGCCGAGTTTGGTCAAGATATCTTGAAAAACAAAATGTTTTTTCATAAAAAACTTAATTTTCGACCGATCGTTCCTATGGCAGCTATATGATATAGTGGTCCGATCTTAATAGGATTTTGCATATATATGAGGAGTAAAGTAAAACTAATAAATGCCGAGTTTGGTCCAGATATCTTGAAAAACAAAATGTTTTTTCATACAAAAACTTAATTTTCGACCGATCGTTCCTATGGCAGCTATATGATATAGTGGTCCGATCTTAATAGGATTTTGCATATATATGAGGAGTAAAGTAAAACTAATAAATGCCGAGTTTGGTCCAGATATCTTGAAAAACAAAATGTTTTTTCATAAAAAACTTAATTTTCGACCGATCGTTCCTATGGCAGCTATATGATATAGTGGTCCGATCTTAATAGGATTTTGCATATATATGAGGAGTAAAGTAAAACTAATAAATGCCGAGTTTGGTCAAGATATCTTGAAAAACAAAATGTTTTTTCGTAAAAAACTTAATTTTCGACCGATCGTTCCTATGGCAGCTATATGATATAGTGGTCCGATCTTAATAGGATTTTGCATATATATGAGGAGTAAAGTAAAACTAATAAATGCCGAGTTTGGTCCAGATATCTTGAAAAACAAAATGTTTTTTCGTAAAAAACTTAATTTTCGACCGATCGTTCCTATGGCAGCTATATGATATAGTGGTCCGATCTTAATAGGATTTTGCATATATATGAGGAGTAAAGTAAAACTAATAAATGCCGAGTTTGGTCAAGATATCTTGAAAAACAAAATGTTTTTTCAGTAAAAAACTTAATTTTCGACCGATCGTTCCTATGGCAGCTATATGATATAGTGGTCCGATCTTAATAGGATTTTGCATATATATGAGGAGTAAAGTAAAACTAATAAATGCCGAGTTTGGTCAAGATATCTTGAAAAACAAAATGTTTTTTCATAA
The DNA here is from genome assembly GCF_003285875.2 of Drosophila novamexicana. NCBI lineage: Eukaryota > Metazoa > Arthropoda > Insecta > Diptera > Drosophilidae > Drosophila > Drosophila novamexicana. Next base: position 11,241 of record NW_020824991.1, on the reverse strand, counting down.
AAAACTTAATTTTCGACCGATCGTTCCTATGGCAGCTATATGATATAGTGGTCCGATCTTAATAGGATTTTGCATATATATGAGGAGTAAAGTAAAACTAATAAATGCCGAGTTTGGTCAAGATATCTTGAAAAACAAAATGTTTTTTCATAAAAAACTTAATTTTCGACCGATCGTTCCTATGGCAGCTATATGATATAGTGGTCCGATCTTAATAGGATTTTGCATATATATGAGGAGTAAAGTAAAACTAATAAATGCCGAGTTTGGTCAAGATATCTTGAAAAACAAAATGTTTTTTCATAAAAAACTTAATTTTCGACCGATCGTTCCTATGGCAGCTATATGATATAGTGGTCCGATCTTAATAGGATTTTGCATATATATGAGGAGTAAAGTAAAACTAATAAATGCCGAGTTTGGTCCAGATATCTTGAAAAACAAAATGTTTTTTCATAAAAAACTTAATTTTCGACCGATCGTTCCTATGGCAGCTATATGATATAGTGGTCCGATCTTAATAGGATTTTGCATATATATGAGGAGTAAAGTAAAACTAATAAATGCCGAGTTTGGTCAAGATATCTTGAAAAACAAAATGTTTTTTCGTAAAAAACTTAATTTTCGACCGATCGTTCCTATGGCAGCTATATGATATAGTGGTCCGATCTTAATAGGATTTTGCATATATATGAGGAGTAAAGTAAAACTAATAAATGCCGAGTTTGGTCCAGATATCTTGAAAAACAAAATGTTTTTTCATACAAAAACTTAATTTTCGACCGATCGTTCCTATGGCAGCTATATGATATAGTGGTCCGATCTTAATAGGATTTTGCATATATATGAGGAGTAAAGTAAAACTAATAAATGCCGAGTTTGGTCCAGATATCTTGAAAACAAAATGTTTTTTCATAAAAAACTTAATTTTCGACCGATCGTTCCTATGGCAGCTATATGATATAGTGGTCCGATCTTAATAGGATTTTGCATATATATGAGGAGTAAAGTAAAACTAATAAATGCCGAGTTTGGTCAAGATATCTTGAAAAACAAAATGTTTTTTCATAAAAAACTTAATTTTCGACCGATCGTTCCTATGGCAGCTATATGATATAGTGGTCCGATCTTAATAGGATTTTGCATATATATGAGGAGTAAAGTAAAACTAATAAATGCCGAGTTTGGTCCAGATATCTTGAAAACAAAATGTTTTTTCATACAAAAACTTAATTTTCGACCGATCGTTCCTATGGCAGCTATATGATATAGTGGTCCGATCTTAATAGGATTTTGCATATATATGAGGAGTAAAGTAAAACTAATAAATGCCGAGTTTGGTCCAGATATCTTGAAAAACAAAATGTTTTTTCATAAAAAACTTAATTTTCGACCGATCGTTCCTATGGCAGCTATATGATATAGTGGTCCGATCTTAATAGGATTTTGCATATATATGAGGAGTAAAGTAAAACTAATAAATGCCGAGTTTGGTCAAGATATCTTGAAAAACAAAATGTTTTTTCATAAAAAACTTAATTTTCGACCGATCGTTCCTATGGCAGCTATATGATATAGTGGTCCGATCTTAATAGGATTTTGCATATATATGAGGAGTAAAGTAAAACTAATAAATGCCGAGTTTGGTCAAGATATCTTGAAAAACAAAATGTTTTTTCATACAAAAACTTAATTTTCGACCGATCGTTCCTATGGCAGCTATATGATATAGTGGTCCGATCTTAATAGGATTTTGCATATATATGAGGAGTAAAGTAAAACTAATAAATGCCGAGTTTGGTCCAGATATCTTGAAAACAAAATGTTTTTTCATAAAAAACTTAATTTTCGACCGATCGTTCCTATGGCAGCTATATGATATAGTGGTCCGATCTTAATAGGATTTTGCATATATATGAGGAGTAAAGTAAAACTAATAAATGCCGAGTTTGGTCCAGATATCTTGAAAACAAAATGTTTTTTCATAAAAAACTTAATTTTCGACCGATCGTTCCTATGGCAGCTATATGATATAGTGGTCCGATCTTAATAGGATTTTGCATATATATGAGGAGTAAAGTAAAACTAATAAATGCCGAGTTTGGTCCAGATATCTTGAAAAACAAAATGTTTTTTCGTAAAAAACTTAATTTTCGACCGATCGTTCCTATGGCAGCTATATGATATAGTGGTCCGATCTTAATAGGATTTTGCATATATATGAGGAGTAAAGTAAAACTAATAAATGCCGAGTTTGGTCCAGATATCTTGAAAAACAAAATGTTTTTTCATAAAAAACTTAATTTTCGACCGATCGTTCCTATGGCAGCTATATGATATAGTGGTCCGATCTTAATAGGATTTTGCATATATATGAGGAGTAAAGTAAAACTAATAAATGCCGAGTTTGGTCAAGATATCTTGAAAAACAAAATGTTTTTTCATACAAAAACTTAATTTTCGACCGATCGTTCCTATGGCAGCTATATGATATAGTGGTCCGATCTTAATAGGATTTTGCATATATATGAGGAGTAAAGTAAAACTAATAAATGCCGAGTTTGGTCAGATATCTTGAAAAACAAAATGTTTTTTCATAAAAAACTTAATTTTCGACCGATCGTTCCTATGGCAGCTATATGATATAGTGGTCCGATCTTAATAGGATTTTGCATATATATGAGGAGTAAAGTAAAACTAATAAATGCCGAGTTTGGTCAAGATATCTTGAAAAACAAAATGTTTTTTCGTAAAAAACTTAATTTTCGACCGATCGTTCCTATGGCAGCTATATGATATAGTGGTCCGATCTTAATAGGATTTTGCATATATATGAGGAGTAAAGTAAAACTAATAAATGCCGAGTTTGGTCCAGATATCTTGAAAAACAAAATGTTTTTTCGTAAAAAACTTAATTTTCGACCGATCGTTCCTATGGCAGCTATATGATATAGTGGTCCGATCTTAATAGGATTTTGCATATATATGAGGAGTAAAGTAAAACTAATAAATGCCGAGTTTGGTCAAGATATCTTGAAAAACAAAATGTTTTTTCATAAAAAACTTAATTTTCGACCGATCGTTCCTATGGCAGCTATATGATATAGTGGTCCGATCTTAATAGGATTTTGCATATATATGAGGAGTAAAGTAAAACTAATAAATGCCGAGTTTGGTCAAGATATCTTGAAAAACAAAATGTTTTTTCATAAAAAACTTAATTTTCGACCGATCGTTCCTATGGCAGCTATATGATATAGTGGTCCGATCTTAATAGGATTTTGCATATATATGAGGAGTAAAGTAAAACTAATAAATGCCGAGTTTGGTCCAGATATCTTGAAAAACAAAATGTTTTTTCAGTAAAAAACTTAATTTTCGACCGATCGTTCCTATGGCAGCTATATGATATAGTGGTCCGATCTTAATAGGATTTTGCATATATATGAGGAGTAAAGTAAAACTAATAAATGCCGAGTTTGGTCAAGATATCTTGAAAAACAAAATGTTTTTTCATACAAAAACTTAATTTTCGACCGATCGTTCCTATGGCAGCTATATGATATAGTGGTCCGATCTTAATAGGATTTTGCATATATATGAGGAGTAAAGTAAAACTAATAAATGCCGAGTTTGGTCAAGATATCTTGAAAACAAAATGTTTTTTCATAAAAAACTTAATTTTCGACCGATCGTTCCTATGGCAGCTATATGATATAGTGGTCCGATCTTAATAGGATTTTGCATATATATGAGGAGTAAAGTAAAACTAATAAATGCCGAGTTTGGTCAAGATATCTTGAAAAACAAAATGTTTTTTCGTAAAAAACTTAATTTTCGACCGATCGTTCCTATGGCAGCTATATGATATAGTGGTCCGATCTTAATAGGATTTTGCATATATATGAGGAGTAAAGTAAAACTAATAAATGCCGAGTTTGGTCCAGATATCTTGAAAAACAAAATGTTTTTTCGTAAAAAACTTAATTTTCGACCGATCGTTCCTATGGCAGCTATATGATATAGTGGTCCGATCTTAATAGGATTTTGCATATATATGAGGAGTAAAGTAAAACTAATAAATGCCGAGTTTGGTCAGATATCTTGAAAAACAAAATGTTTTTTCATACAAAAACTTAATTTTCGACCGATCGTTCCTATGGCAGCTATATGATATAGTGGTCCGATCTTAATAGGATTTTGCATATATATGAGGAGTAAAGTAAAACTAATAAATGCCGAGTTTGGTCCAGATATCTTGAAAACAAAATGTTTTTTCATAAAAAACTTAATTTTCGACCGATCGTTCCTATGGCAGCTATATGATATAGTGGTCCGATCTTAATAGGATTTTGCATATATATGAGGAGTAAAGTAAAACTAATAAATGCCGAGTTTGGTCAAGATATCTTGAAAAACAAAATGTTTTTTCGTAAAAAACTTAATTTTCGACCGATCGTTCCTATGGCAGCTATATGATATAGTGGTCCGATCTTAATAGGATTTTGCATATATATGAGGAGTAAAGTAAAACTAATAAATGCCGAGTTTGGTCCAGATATCTTGAAAAACAAAATGTTTTTTCATACAAAAACTTAATTTTCGACCGATCGTTCCTATGGCAGCTATATGATATAGTGGTCCGATCTTAATAGGATTTTGCATATATATGAGGAGTAAAGTAAAACTAATAAATGCCGAGTTTGGTCAAGATATCTTGAAAAACAAAATGTTTTTTCATAAAAAACTTAATTTTCGACCGATCGTTCCTATGGCAGCTATATGATATAGTGGTCCGATCTTAATAGGATTTTGCATATATATGAGGAGTAAAGTAAAACTAATAAATGCCGAGTTTGGTCCAGATATCTTGAAAAACAAAATGTTTTTTCGTAAAAAACTTAATTTTCGACCGATCGTTCCTATGGCAGCTATATGATATAGTGGTCCGATCTTAATAGGATTTTGCATATATATGAGGAGTAAAGTAAAACTAATAAATGCCGAGTTTGGTCCAGATATCTTGAAAAACAAAATGTTTTTTCATACAAAAACTTAATTTTCGACCGATCGTTCCTATGGCAGCTATATGATATAGTGGTCCGATCTTAATAGGATTTTGCATATATATGAGGAGTAAAGTAAAACTAATAAATGCCGAGTTTGGTCAAGATATCTTGAAAAACAAAATGTTTTTTCATAAAAAACTTAATTTTCGACCGATCGTTCCTATGGCAGCTATATGATATAGTGGTCCGATCTTAATAGGATTTTGCATATATATGAGGAGTAAAGTAAAACTAATAAATGCCGAGTTTGGTCCAGATATCTTGAAAAACAAAATGTTTTTTCATAAAAAACTTAATTTTCGACCGATCGTTCCTATGGCAGCTATATGATATAGTGGTCCGATCTTAATAGGATTTTGCATATATATGAGGAGTAAAGTAAAACTAATAAATGCCGAGTTTGGTCAGATATCTTGAAAAACAAAATGTTTTTTCGTAAAAAACTTAATTTTCGACCGATCGTTCCTATGGCAGCTATATGATATAGTGGTCCGATCTTAATAGGATTTTGCATATATATGAGGAGTAAAGTAAAACTAATAAATGCCGAGTTTGGTCCAGATATCTTGAAAAACAAAATGTTTTTTCGTAAAAAACTTAATTTTCGACCGATCGTTCCTATGGCAGCTATATGATATAGTGGTCCGATCTTAATAGGATTTTGCATATATATGAGGAGTAAAGTAAAACTAATAAATGCCGAGTTTGGTCCAGATATCTTGAAAAACAAAATGTTTTTTCATAAAAAACTTAATTTTCGACCGATCGTTCCTATGGCAGCTATATGATATAGTGGTCCGATCTTAATAGGATTTTGCATATATATGAGGAGTAAAGTAAAACTAATAAATGCCGAGTTTGGTCCAGATATCTTGAAAACAAAATGTTTTTTCATAAAAAACTTAATTTTCGACCGATCGTTCCTATGGCAGCTATATGATATAGTGGTCCGATCTTAATAGGATTTTGCATATATATGAGGAGTAAAGTAAAACTAATAAATGCCGAGTTTGGTCAAGATATCTTGAAAAACAAAATGTTTTTTCGTAAAAAACTTAATTTTCGACCGATCGTTCCTATGGCAGCTATATGATATAGTGGTCCGATCTTAATAGGATTTTGCATATATATGAGGAGTAAAGTAAAACTAATAAATGCCGAGTTTGGTCCAGATATCTTGAAAAACAAAATGTTTTTTCATAAAAAACTTAATTTTCGACCGATCGTTCCTATGGCAGCTATATGATATAGTGGTCCGATCTTAATAGGATTTTGCATATATATGAGGAGTAAAGTAAAACTAATAAATGCCGAGTTTGGTCAGATATCTTGAAAAACAAAATGTTTTTTCATACAAAAACTTAATTTTCGACCGATCGTTCCTATGGCAGCTATATGATATAGTGGTCCGATCTTAATAGGATTTTGCATATATGAGGAGTAAAGTAAAACTAATAAATGCCGAGTTTGGTCCAGATATCTTGAAAACAAAATGTTTTTTCATAAAAAACTTAATTTTCGACCGATCGTTCCTATGGCAGCTATATGATATAGTGGTCCGATCTTAATAGGATTTTGCATATATATGAGGAGTAAAGTAAAACTAATAAATGCCGAGTTTGGTCAAGATATCTTGAAAAACAAAATGTTTTTTCGTAAAAAACTTAATTTTCGACCGATCGTTCCTATGGCAGCTATATGATATAGTGGTCCGATCTTAATAGGATTTTGCATATATATGAGGAGTAAAGTAAAACTAATAAATGCCGAGTTTGGTCCAGATATCTTGAAAAACAAAATGTTTTTTCGTAAAAAACTTAATTTTCGACCGATCGTTCCTATGGCAGCTATATGATATAGTGGTCCGATCTTAATAGGATTTTGCATATATGAGGAGTAAAGTAAAACTAATAAATGCCGAGTTTGGTCAAGATATCTTGAAAAACAAAATGTTTTTTCATAAAAAACTTAATTTTCGACCGATCGTTCCTATGGCAGCTATATGATATAGTGGTCCGATCTTAATAGGATTTTGCATATATATGAGGAGTAAAGTAAAACTAATAAATGCCGAGTTTGGTCAAGATATCTTGAAAAACAAAATGTTTTTTCGTAAAAAACTTAATTTTCGACCGATCGTTCCTATGGCAGCTATATGATATAGTGGTCCGATCTTAATAGGATTTTGCATATATATGAGGAGTAAAGTAAAACTAATAAATGCCGAGTTTGGTCAAGATATCTTGAAAAACAAAATGTTTTTTCATAAAAAACTTAATTTTCGACCGATCGTTCCTATGGCAGCTATATGATATAGTGGTCCGATCTTAATAGGATTTTGCATATATATGAGGAGTAAAGTAAAACTAATAAATGCCGAGTTTGGTCAAGATATCTTGAAAAACAAAATGTTTTTTCATAAAAAACTTAATTTTCGACCGATCGTTCCTATGGCAGCTATATGATATAGTGGTCCGATCTTAATAGGATTTTGCATATATATGAGGAGTAAAGTAAAACTAATAAATGCCGAGTTTGGTCAAGATATCTTGAAAACAAAATGTTTTTTCATAAAAAACTTAATTTTCGACCGATCGTTCCTATGGCAGCTATATGATATAGTGGTCCGATCTTAATAGGATTTTGCATATATATGAGGAGTAAAGTAAAACTAATAAATGCCGAGTTTGGTCCAGATATCTTGAAAAACAAAATGTTTTTTCATAAAAAACTTAATTTTCGACCGATCGTTCCTATGGCAGCTATATGATATAGTGGTCCGATCTTAATAGGATTTTGCATATATATGAGGAGTAAAGTAAAACTAATAAATGCCGAGTTTGGTCAAGATATCTTGAAAAACAAAATGTTTTTTCATAAAAAACTTAATTTTCGACCGATCGTTCCTATGGCAGCTATATGATATAGTGGTCCGATCTTAATAGGATTTTGCATATATATGAGGAGTAAAGTAAAACTAATAAATGCCGAGTTTGGTCCAGATATCTTGAAAAACAAAATGTTTTTTCATAAAAAACTTAATTTTCGACCGATCGTTCCTATGGCAGCTATATGATATAGTGGTCCGATCTTAATAGGATTTTGCATATATATGAGGAGTAAAGTAAAACTAATAAATGCCGAGTTTGGTCCAGATATCTTGAAAACAAAATGTTTTTTCATACAAAAACTTAATTTTCGACCGATCGTTCCTATGGCAGCTATATGATATAGTGGTCCGATCTTAATAGGATTTTGCATATATATGAGGAGTAAAGTAAAACTAATAAATGCCGAGTTTGGTCCAGATATCTTGAAAACAAAATGTTTTTTCATAAAAAACTTAATTTTCGACCGATCGTTCCTATGGCAGCTATATGATATAGTGGTCCGATCTTAATAGGATTTTGCATATATATGAGGAGTAAAGTAAAACTAATAAATGCCGAGTTTGGTCAAGATATCTTGAAAAACAAAATGTTTTTTCGTAAAAAACTTAATTTTCGACCGATCGTTCCTATGGCAGCTATATGATATAGTGGTCCGATCTTAATAGGATTTTGCATATATATGAGGAGTAAAGTAAAACTAATAAATGCCGAGTTTGGTCCAGATATCTTGAAAAACAAAATGTTTTTTCGTAAAAAACTTAATTTTCGACCGATCGTTCCTATGGCAGCTATATGATATAGTGGTCCGATCTTAATAGGATTTTGCATATATATGAGGAGTAAAGTAAAACTAATAAATGCCGAGTTTGGTCCAGATATCTTGAAAAACAAAATGTTTTTTCATAAAAAACTTAATTTTCGACCGATCGTTCCTATGGCAGCTATATGATATAGTGGTCCGATCTTAATAGGATTTTGCATATATATGAGGAGTAAAGTAAAACTAATAAATGCCGAGTTTGGTCAGATATCTTGAAAACAAAATGTTTTTTCATAAAAAACTTAATTTTCGACCGATCGTTCCTATGGCAGCTATATGATATAGTGGTCCGATCTTAATAGGATTTTGCATATATATGAGGAGTAAAGTAAAACTAATAAATGCCGAGTTTGGTCAAGATATCTTGAAAAACAAAATGTTTTTTCATAAAAAACTTAATTTTCGACCGATCGTTCCTATGGCAGCTATATGATATAGTGGTCCGATCTTAATAGGATTTTGCATATATATGAGGAGTAAAGTAAAACTAATAAATGCCGAGTTTGGTCCAGATATCTTGAAAAACAAAATGTTTTTTCGTAAAAAACTTAATTTTCGACCGATCGTTCCTATGGCAGCTATATGATATAGTGGTCCGATCTTAATAGGATTTTGCATATATATGAGGAGTAAAGTAAAACTAATAAATGCCGAGTTTGGTCAAGATATCTTGAAAAACAAAATGTTTTTTCGTAAAAAACTTAATTTTCGACCGATCGTTCCTATGGCAGCTATATGATATAGTGGTCCGATCTTAATAGGATTTTGCATATATATGAGGAGTAAAGTAAAACTAATAAATGCCGAGTTTGGTCAAGATATCTTGAAAAACAAAATGTTTTTTCGTAAAAAACTTAATTTTCGACCGATCGTTCCTATGGCAGCTATATGATATAGTGGTCCGATCTTAATAGGATTTTGCATATATATGAGGAGTAAAGTAAAACTAATAAATGCCGAGTTTGGTCAAGATATCTTGAAAAACAAAATGTTTTTTCGTAAAAAACTTAATTTTCGACCGATCGTTCCTATGGCAGCTATATGATATAGTGGTCCGATCTTAATAGGATTTTGCATATATATGAGGAGTAAAGTAAAACTAATAAATGCCGAGTTTGGTCAGATATCTTGAAAAACAAAATGTTTTTTCATACAAAAACTTAATTTTCGACCGATCGTTCCTATGGCAGCTATATGATATAGTGGTCCGATCTTAATAGGATTTTGCATATATATGAGGAGTAAAGTAAAACTAATAAATGCCGAGTTTGGTCAAGATATCTTGAAAAACAAAATGTTTTTTCATAAAAAACTTAATTTTCGACCGATCGTTCCTATGGCAGCTATATGATATAGTGGTCCGATCTTAATAGGATTTTGCATATATATGAGGAGTAAAGTAAAACTAATAAATGCCGAGTTTGGTCAAGATATCTTGAAAAACAAAATGTTTTTTCGTAAAAAACTTAATTTTCGACCGATCGTTCCTATGGCAGCTATATGATATAGTGGTCCGATCTTAATAGGATTTTGCATATATATGAGGAGTAAAGTAAAACTAATAAATGCCGAGTTTGGTCCAGATATCTTGAAAAACAAAATGTTTTTTCATAAAAAACTTAATTTTCGACCGATCGTTCCTATGGCAGCTATATGATATAGTGGTCCGATCTTAATAGGATTTTGCATATATATGAGGAGTAAAGTAAAACTAATAAATGCCGAGTTTGGTCAAGATATCTTGAAAAACAAAATGTTTTTTCATAAAAAACTTAATTTTCGACCGATCGTTCCTATGGCAGCTATATGATATAGTGGTCCGATCTTAATAGGATTTTGCATATATATGAGGAGTAAAGTAAAACTAATAAATGCCGAGTTTGGTCCAGATATCTTGAAAACAAAATGTTTTTTCATAAAAAACTTAATTTTCGACCGATCGTTCCTATGGCAGCTATATGATATAGTGGTCCGATCTTAATAGGATTTTGCATATATATGAGGAGTAAAGTAAAACTAATAAATGCCGAGTTTGGTCAAGATATCTTGAAAAACAAAATGTTTTTTCGTAAAAAACTTAATTTTCGACCGATCGTTCCTATGGCAGCTATATGATATAGTGGTCCGATCTTAATAGGATTTTGCATATATATGAGGAGTAAAGTAAAACTAATAAATGCCGAGTTTGGTCAAGATATCTTGAAAAACAAAATGTTTTTTCATACAAAAACTTAATTTTCGACCGATCGTTCCTATGGCAGCTATATGATATAGTGGTCCGATCTTAATAGGATTTTGCATATATATGAGGAGTAAAGTAAAACTAATAAATGCCGAGTTTGGTCCAGATATCTTGAAAAACAAAATGTTTTTTCATAAAAAACTTAATTTTCGACCGATCGTTCCTATGGCAGCTATATGATATAGTGGTCCGATCTTAATAGGATTTTGCATATATGAG
>NW_020824990.1:0-74768 GCF_003285875.2 Drosophila novamexicana | reverse complement strand
TTGGTCAAGATATCTTGATAAACAAAAATGGTTTTCATACAACAACTTTATTTTTGACCGATCGTTTCTATGGCAGCTAAGATCTGTTTCGATCTTAATATGATATTGTATATATATGAGGAGCAGAGTCAAACTAATAAATGCCGAGTTTGGTCAAGATATCGTGATAAATAACTTTTTTTTCATACAACTTAATTTTTGACCGATTGTTCCAATGGCAGCTATAGAGCAGCTTTATGATATACTGGTACGATCTTAATATAATTTTGCATATATATGAGAAGGATAGTAAAACGAACAAATGCATAGTTTAGTCAAGATATCTTGATAAACAAAAATGGTTTTCATTCAACAACTTTCTTTTCGACCCATCGTTCCTATGGCAGCTATATGATATTGCGGTCGAACTGTATAGTTGTGTTTATATATGGGGAGTTTAGTAAAACTTATAAACGCCGAGTTTGCTCAAGATATCTTGATAAACAAAAATGGTTTTCATACACCAACTTTATTTTTGACCGACCGTTCCTATGGCAGCTATATGATATAGTGGTCCGATTTTAATAGGATTTTGCATATATATGAGAAGCATAGTAAAACTAATAAATGCCGAGTTTGGTCAAGATATCGTGATAAATAACTTCTTTTTCATACAATTTAATTTTTGACCGATTGTTCCAATGGCAGCTATAGAGCAGCTTTATGATATACTGGTACGATCTTAATATAATTTTGCATATATATGAGAAGGATAGTAAAACGAACAAATGCATAGTTTGGTCAAGATATCTTAATAAACAAAAATGGTTTTCATTCAACAACTTTTTTTTCGACCGATCGTTCCTATGGCAGCTATATGATACTGCGGTCGATCTGAATAGTGGTGTATATATATGGGGAGTATAGTAAAACTTATTAACGCCGAATTTGGTCAAGATATCTTTATAAACAAAAATGGTTTTCATACAACTTTATTTTTGAACGATCGCTCCTATGGCAGCTATATAACAAAGTGTTTCGATCTTAATATGATATTGTATATATATGAGGGGCAGAGTAAAACTAATAAATAAAGGGTTTGGTCAAGATATCTTGATAAACAAAAATGGTTTTCATACAACAACTTTATTTTTGACCGATCGTTCCTATGGCAGCTATATAACAAAGTGTTTCGTTCTTAATATGATGTTGTATACATATGAGGAGCAAAGTAAAACTAATAAATGAAGGGCTTTGTCAAGATATCTTGATAAATAAAAATGGTTTTCATACAACAACTTTATTTTTGACCGATCGTTCCTATGGCAGCTATATGATATAGTGGTCCGATTTTGATAGAATTTTGAATATATATGACAAGCATTATAAAACTAATAAATGCCGAGTTTGGTCAAGATATCGTGATAAACAACTTTTTTTTCATACAACTTAATTTTTGACCGATTGTTCCAATGGCAGCTATATGATATAGTGGTCCGATCTTAATAGGATTTTGCATATATATGAGGAGCAGAGTAAAACTAATAAATGCCGAGTTTGGTCAAGATGTCTTGATAAACAAAATGTTTTTCATACAAAAACTTAATTTTCGACCGTTCGTTCCTATGGTAGCTGTATGTAGTCCGATCTTAATAGGAGTTCGCATTTATGTGATAAATATAGTAAAACAAATAAATGACAAGTTTAGTCAAGATATTTTGATAAACCAAAATGTTTTTCATACAACAACTTAATTTTCGACCAATCGTCCCAATAACAGCTATATGATATACTGGTCCGATCTGAATAGGGTTGTGCATATATAAATGGGGACTATAGTAAAACTAATAAACGACGAGTTTGGTCAAGATATATTGATAAACAAAAATGGTTTTCATACAACAACTTTATTTTTGACCGATCGTTCCTATGGCAGCTATAGAGCAGCTTTATGATATACTGGTACGATCTTAATATAATTTTGCATATATATGAGAAGGATAGTAAAACGAACAAATGCATAGTTTGGTCAAGATATCTTAATAAACAAAAATGGTTTTCATTCAACAACTTTCTTTTCGACCGATCGTTCCTATGGCAGCTATATGATATTGCGGTCGATCTGAATAGTTGTGTATATATATGGGGACCATAGTAAAACTAATAAACGCCGAGTTTGGTCAAGATATATTGATAAATCAAAATGGTTTTCATACAACAACTTTATTTTTGACCGATCGCTCCTATGGCAGCTATATGACAAAGTGTTTCCATCTTAATATGATATTGTATATATGAGGGCAGAGTAAAACTAATAAATGCCGAGTTTGGTCAAGATATCGTAATAAACAACTTTTTTTTCATACAACTTAATTTTTGACCGATTGTTCCAATGGCAGCTATATGATATACTGGTACGATCTTAATAGGATTTTGCATATATATGAGAAGGATAGTAAAACGAACAAATGCATAGTTTGGTCAAGATATCTTAATAAACAAAAATGGTTTTCATTCAACAACTTTCTTTTCGACCGATCGTTCCTATGGCAGCTATATGATATTGCGGTCGATCTGAATAGTTGTGTATATATATGGGGACTATAGTAAAACTAATAAACGCCGAGTTTGGTCAAGATATATTGATAAACAAAAATGGTTTTCATACAACAACTTTAGTATTGACCGATCGTTCCTATGGCAATTATTTGATATAGTGGTCCGATTTTGATAGAATTTTGCATATATATGAGAAGCATAGTAAAATCTGAATAGGATTGTTGATATATATATGGGGAGTATAGTTAAACTAATAAATGCCGAGTTTGGTCAAGATATCGTGATAAAAAATTTTTTTTCATTCAACAACTTTCTTTAAGACCGATCGTTCCTATGGCAGCTATATGATATTGCGGTCGATCTGAATAGTTGTGCATATATATGGGGAGTATAGTAAAACTAATAAACGCCGAGTTTGATCAAGATATCTAGATAAACAAAAATGGTTTAGTACAACAACTTTATTTTTGACCGATCGTTCCTATAGCAGCTATATGTAGTCCGATCTTAATAGGACTTCGCATTTATGTGAGAAATATAGTAAAACAAATAAATGACAATTTTAGTCAAAATATTTTGATAAACAAAAATGTTTTTCATACAAAAACTTAATTTTCGACCGATTGTTCCTATGGCAGCTATATGATATAGTGGTCCGATTTTAAGAGGATTTTGCATATATATGAGAAGCATTGTAAAACTAATAAATGCCGAGTTTGGTCAAGATATCGTGATAAACAACTTTTTTTTCATACAACTTAATTTTCGACCAATCGTCCCAATAGCAGCTATATGATATACTGGTCCGATCTGAATAGGGTTGTGCATATATATATGGGGAGTTTAGTAAAACTTATAAACGCCGAGTTTGGTCAAGATATCTTGATAAACAAAAATGGTTTTCATACAACAACTTTATTTTTGACCGATCGCTCCTATGGCAGCTATATGACAAAGTGTTTCGATCTTAATATGATATTGTATATATATGAGGGGCAGAGTAAAACTAATAAATAAAGGGTTTGGCCAAGATATCTTGATAAACAAAAATGGTTTTCATACAACAACTTTATTTTTGACCGATCGATCCTATGGCAGCTATATGATATACTGGTCCGATCTGAATAGGGTTGTACATATATATATGGGGAGTATAGTAAAACTAATAAACGCCGAGTTTGGTCAAGATATCTTGATAAACAAAAATGGTTTTCATACAACAACTTTATTTTTGACCGATCGTTCCTATGGCAGCTATATGACAAAGTGGTTCAATCTTAATATGATATTGTATATATATGAGGAGCAGAGTAAAACTAATAAATGAAAGGCTTGGTCAAGATATTTTGATAAACAAAAATGGATTTCATACAACAACTTTATTTTTGACAGATAATCTTATGTGAGAAATATAGTAAAACAAATAAATGACAATTTTAGTCAAAATATTTTGATAAACAAAAATGTTTTTCATACAAAAACTTAATTTTCGACCGATCGTTCCTATGGCAGCTATATGATATATTGGTCCGATCTGAATAGGGTTGTGCATATATGTATGGGGAGTATAGTAAAACTAATAAACGCCGAGTTTGGTCAAGATATATTGATAAACAAAAATCGTTTTCATACAACAACTTTATTTTTGACCGATCGTGCCTATGGCAGCTATATTACAAAGGGGTCCGGTCTTAATAGGATTTTGCATATATATGAGGAGCAGAGTAAAACAACTTTCTTTTCGACCGATCGTTCCTATGGCAGCTATATGATATAGTGGTCCGATCTGAATAGGGTTGTGCATATATATATGGGGAGTCTGGTAAAACTAATAAACGCCGAGTTTGGTCAAGATAGCTTGATAAACAAAAATGGTTTTCATACAACAACTTTATTTTTGACCGATCGTTCTTATGGCAGCTATATGACAAAGTGTTTCGATCTTAATATGATATTGTATATATATGAGGGGCAGAGTAAAACTAATAAATAAAGGCCAAGATATCTTGATAAACAAAAATGGTTTTCATACAACAACTTTATTTTTGACCGATCGATCCTATGGCAGCTATATGATATACTGGTCCGATCTGAATAGGGTTGTACATATATATATGGGGAGTATAGTAAAACTAATAAACGCCGAGTTTGGTCAAGATATCTTGATAAACAAAAATGGTTTTCATACAACAACTTTATTTTTGACCGATCGTTTCTATGGTAGCTATATGGCAAAGTGTTTCGATCTTAATATGATATTGTATATATATGAGGAGCAGAGTTAAACTAATAAATGCCGAGTTTGGTCAAGATATCGTGATAAATAACTTTTTTTTCATACAAGTTAATTTTTGACCGATTGTTCCAATGGCAGCTATAGAGCAGCTTTATGATATACTGGTACGATCTTAATATAATTTTGCATATATATGAGAAGGATAGTAAAACGAACAAATGCATAGTTTGGTCAAGATATCTTAATAAACAAAAATGGTTTTCATTCAACAACTTTCTTTTCGACCCATCGTTCCTATGGCAGCTATATGATATTGCGGTCGATCTGTATAGTTGTGTTTATATATGGGGAGTTTAGTAAAACTTATAAACGCCGAGTTTGGTCAAGATATCTTGATAAACAAAAATGGTTTTCATACACCAACTTTATTTTTGACCGACCGTTCCTATGGCAGCTATATGATATAGTGGTCCGATTTTAATAGGAATTTGCATATATATGAGAAGCATAGTAAAACTAATAAATGCCGAGTTTGGTCAAGACATCGTGATAAATAACTTTTTTTTCATACAATTTAATTTTTGACCGATTGTTCCAATGGCAGCTATAGAGCAGCTTTATGATATACTGGTACGATCTTAATATAATTTTGCATATATATGAGAAGGATAGTAAAACGAACAAATGCATAGTTTGGTCAAGATATCTTAATAAACAAAAATGGTTTTCATTCAACAACTTTTTTTTCGACCGATCGTTCCTATGGCAGCTATATGATATTGCGGTCGATCTGAATAGTTGTGTATATATATGGGGAGTATAGTAAAACTTATAAACGCCGAATTTGGTCAAGATATCTTTATAAGCAAAAATGGTTTTCATACAACAACTTTATTTTTGAACGATCGCTCCTATGGCAGCTATATGACAAAGTGTTTCGATCTTAATATGATATTGTATATATATGAGGGGCAGAGTAAAACTAATAAATAAAGGGTTTGGTCAAGATATCTTGATAAACAAAAATGGTTTTCATACAACAACTTTATTTTTGACCGATCGTTCCTATGGCAGCTATATAACAAAGTGTTTCGTTCTTAATATGATATTGTATACATATGAGGAGCAAAGTAAAACTAATAAATGAAGGGCTTTGTCAAGATATCTTGATAAATAAAAATGGTTTTCATACAACAGCTTTATTTTTGACCGATCGTTCC
Organism: Drosophila novamexicana; assembly: GCF_003285875.2. Classification (NCBI taxonomy): domain Eukaryota; kingdom Metazoa; phylum Arthropoda; class Insecta; order Diptera; family Drosophilidae; genus Drosophila; species Drosophila novamexicana. Next base: position 68,774 of record NW_020824990.1, on the reverse strand, counting down.
TATGGCAGCTATATGATATAGTGGTCCGATTTTGATAGAATGTTGAATATATATGAGAAGCATTATAAAACTAATATATGCCGAGTTTGGTCAAGATATCGTGATAAACAACTTTTTTTTCATACAACTTAATTTTTGACCGATTGTTCCAATGGCAGCTATATGATATAGTGGTCCGATCTTAATAGGATTTTGCATATATATGAGGAGCAGAGTAAAACTAATAAATGCCGAGTTTGGTCAAGATGTCTTGATAAACAAAATGTTTTTTCATACAAAAACTTAATTTTCGACCGTTCGTTCCTATGGTAGCTGTATGTAGTCCGATCTTAATAGGAGTTCGCATTTATGTGATAAATATAGTAAAACAAATAAATGACAAGTTTAGTCAAGATATTTTGGTAAACCAAAATGTTTTTCATACAGCAACTTAATTTTCGACCAATCGTCCCAATAACAGCTATATGATATACTGGTCCGATCTGAATAGGGTTGTGCATATATATATGGGGACTATAGTAAAACTAATAAACGCCGAGTTTGGTCAAGATATATTGATAAACAAAAATGGTTTTCATACAACAACTTTATTTTTGACCGATCGTTCCTATGGCAGCTATATGACAAAGTGTTTCGATCTTTATTTGATATTGTATATATATGAGGAGCAGAGTAAAACTAATAAATGCCGAGTTTGGTCAAGATATCTTGATAAACAAAAACGGTTTTCATACAACAATTTTATTATTGACCGATCGTTCCTATGGCAGCTATATGATATAGTGGTCCGATTTTAATAGGATTTTGCATATATATGAGAAGCATAGTAAAACTAATAAATGCCGAGTTTGGTCAAGATATCGTAATAAACAACTTTTTTTTCATACAACTTAATTTTTGACCGATTGTTCCAATGGCAGCTATATGATATACTGGTACGATCTTAATAGGATTTAGCATATATATGAGAAGGATAGTAAAACGAACAAATGCATAGTTTGGTCAAGATATCTTAATAAACAAAAATGGTTTTCATTCAACAACTTTCTTTTCGACCGATCGTTCCTATGGCAGCTATATGATATTGCGGTCGATCTGAATAGTTGTGTATATATATGGGGAGTTTAGTAAAACTTATAAACGCCGAGTTTGGTCAAGATATCTTGATAAACAAAAATGGTTTTCATACAAAAACTTTATTTTTGACCGATCGCTCATATGGCAGCTATATGACAAAGTGTTTCGATCTTAATATGATATTGTATATATATGAGGGGCAGAGTAAAACTAATAAATAAAGGGTTTGGCCAAGATATCTTGATAAACAAAAATGGTTTTCATACAACAACTTTATTTTTGACCGATCGATCCTATGGCAGCTATATGATATACTGGTCCGATCTGAATAGGGTTGTACATATATATATGGGGAGTATAGTAAAACTAATAAACGCCGAGTTTGGTCAAGATATCTTGATAAACAAAAATGGTTTTCATACAACAACTTTATTTTTGACCGATCGTTCCTATGGCAGCTATATGACAAAGTGGTTCAATCTTAATATGATATTGTATATATATGAGGAGCAGAGTAAAACTAATAAATGAAAGGCTTGGTCAAGATATTTTGATATACAAAAAGGGTTTTCATACAACAACTTTATTTTTGACAGATCGTTCCTGTTCACACAAGAAGTGTATCCGACAGTCGCCATCCAACCGCCATGTAACTCCGGAACCAGTACATGGAACATGTACTGAAATTTCACCACACTTATACTAATACACTTGTAGGTACTCTTGTAATGTACTCTGAAAAAATAGAATAGATGAAAATAACCTTCAAGCGAACAAAACGTGTTTTTCTTTCAAACCTGAGTTAAATTTGTGCAGAGCAGAAACGCTCCCCCAACGACAATTCATTTTGTAAAAGTTCACCTGGAAGCCCTGCGGACGCCCTACTACAACATTTGGTCCTTCGAGCCGGATACTTCTACAACATTTGGTATATCCAGTTCGCCCCAGCAAGCATTGGTGGATCTGCAAGAAAAGGTTCCAGGAACAGCTATAAATTCAAACAAGATAAGTAGCAGTGCACCTACCTCAACTTGTCCATTGCCAAATTTCCGGCAACTCCAGTTAATTAATTCTTTTGTGTGTCTGAACATATTTTTTCGCTTCACATTGTCCGTGGTTAAAGCAGGGGGCAATTGTATTTAAAAAATTCAAAAAAACCCGCAGATAAAATATTGTTCGTGGCCATTAAGGCGTCTAAAAAGTGATAAATATTGAAAGAAATAAAACAGAAAGTGACTCCGATAAGGTCGCCATATTGGTGTCTGTACATATATATATACATATATGTACAAGTGTATACCCAAAAATTTAACCGATCGCCATATTGATGTACGCAAGTACATCCAGACATATCTGCACACATAGGCTTTCGCTCCGTTGAACAACAAGTGTATGCGCTTCTCCATTCCAACCTTCACCAAAGAATCACACACTAAATACATATATAAAAACACACAATTCTAATTGGTATTTAATTAACTAAAACCACACTGTGCAAATTCACCTGCATGTATACACACACACACATCCTATTATATGTGTATCGTTTGTTATTTTTCCTCCACAGCATACAACTTAATTTTTGACCGATTGTTCCAATGGCAGCTATATGATATAGTGGTCCGATCTTAATAGGATTTTGCATATATATGAGGAGCAGAGTAAAACTAATAAATGCCGAGTTTGGTCAAGATGTCTTGATAAACAAAATGTTTTTTCATACAAAAACTTAATTTTCGTCCGTTCGTTCCTATGGTAGCTGTAGGTAGTCCGATCTTAATAGGAGTTCGCATTTATGTGATAAATATAGTAAAACAAATAAATGACAAGTTTAGTCAAGATATTTTGTTAAACCAAAATGTTTTTCATACAACAACTTAATTTTCGACCAATCGTCCCAATAACAGCTATATGATATACTGGTCCGATCTGAATAGGGTTGTGCATATATATATGGGGACTATAGTAAAACTAATAAACGCCGAGTTTGGTCAAGATATATTGATAAACAAAAATGGTTTTCATACAACAACTTTATTTTTGACCGATCGTTCCTATGGCAGCTATATGACAAAGTGTTTCGATCTTTATATGATATTGTATATATATGAGGAGCAGAGTAAAACTAATAAATGCCGAGTTTGGTCAAGATATCTTGATAAACAAAAACGGTTTTCATACAACAATTTTATTATTGACCGATCGTTCCTATGGCAGCTATATGATATAGTGGTCCGATTTTAATAGGATTTTGCTATATATGAGAAGCATAGTAAAACTAATAAATGCCGAGTTTGGTCAAGATATCGTAATAAACAACTTTTTTTTCATACAACTTAATTTTTGACCGATTGTTCCAATGGCAGCTATATGATATACTGGTACGATCTTAATAGGATTTAGCATATATATGAGAAGGATAGTAAAACGAACAAATGCATAGTTTGGTCAAGATATCTTAATAAACAAAAATGGTTTTCATTCAACAACTTTCTTTTCGACCGATCGTTCCTATGGCAGCTATATGATATTGCGGTCGATCTGAATAGTTGTGTATATATATGGGGACTATAGCAAAACTAATAAACGCCGAGTTTGGTCAAGATATATTGATAAACAAAAATGGGTTTCATACAACAACTTTATTATTGACCGATCGTTCCTATGGCAGCTATATGATATAGTGGTCCGATTTTAATAGGATTTTGAATATATATGAGGAGTCATAGTAAAACTAATAAATGCCGAGTTTGGTAAGATATCTTGAAAAAACAAAATGTTTTTTCATACAACAACTATTAATTTTCGACCGATCGTTCCTATGGCAGCTATATGATATACTGGTCCGATCTTAATAGGATTTTGCATATATATGAGGAGTATAGTAAAACTAAATAAATCGAGTTTGTCAAGATATCTTGAAAAACAAAATGTTTTTTCATACAACAACTTATTTTCGACCGATCGTTCCTATGGCAGCTATATGATATAGTGGTCCGATCTTAATAGGATTTTGTATATATATGAGGAGTATAGTAAAACTAAAAACGCCGAGTTTGGTCAAGATATCTTGAAAAACAAAATGTTTTTCATACAACAACTTATTTTCGACCGATCGTCCTATGGCAGCTATATGTATAATTGTCCGATCTTAATAGGATTTTGCATATATATGAGGGAGTATAGTAAAACTAATAAATAAAGGGTTTGGCGAAGATATCTTGATAAACAAAAATGGTTTTCATACAACAACTTTATTTTTGACCGATCGATCCTATGGCAGCTATATGATATACTGGTCCGATCTGAATAGGGTTGTACATATATATATGGGGAGTATAGTAAAACTAATAAACGCCGAGTTTGGTCAAGATATCTTGATAAACAAAAATGGTTTTCATACAACAACTTTATTTTTGACCGATCGTTCCTATGGCAGCTATATGACAAAGTGGTTCAATCTTAATATGATATTGTATATATATGAGGAGCAGAGTAAAACTAATAAATGAAAGGCTTGGTCAAGATATTTTGATATACAAAAATGGTTTTCATACAACAACTTTATTTTTGACAGATCGTTCCTGTTCACACAAGAAGTGTATCCGACAGTCGCCATCCAACCGCCATGTAACTCCGGAACCAGTACATGGAACATGTACTGAAATTTCACCACACTTATACTAATACACTTGTAGGTACTCTTGTAATGTACTCTGAAAAAATAGAATAGATGAAAATAACCTTCAAGCGAACAAAACGTGTTTTTCTTTCAAACCTAAGTAAATTTGTGCAGAGCAGAAACGCTCCCCCAACGACAATTCATTTGTAAAAGTTCACCTGGAAGCCCTGCGGACGCCCTACTACAACATTTGGTCCTTCGAGCCGGATACTTCTACAACATTTGGTATATCCAGTTCGCCCCAGCAAGCATTGGTGGATCTGCAAGAAAAGGTTCCAGGAACAGCTATAAATTCAAACAAGATAAGTAGCAGTGCACCTACCTCAACTTGTCCATTGCCAAATTTCCGGCAACTCCAGTTAATTAATTCTTTTGTGTGTCTGAACATATTTTTTCGCTTCACATTGTCCGTGGTTAAAGCGAGGGGCAATTGTATTTAAAAAATTCAACAAAAAACCCGCAGATAAAATATTGTTCGTGGCCATTAAGGCGTCTAAAAAGTGATAAATATTGAAAGAAATAAAACAGAAAGTGACTCCGATAAGGTCGCCATATTGGTGTCTGTACATATATATATACATATATGTACAAGTGCATACCCAAAAATTTAACCGATCGCCATATTGATGTACGCAAGTACATCCAGACATATCTGCACACATAGGCTTTCGCTCCGTTGAACAACAAGTGTATGCGCTTCTCCATTCCAACCTTCACCAAAGAATCACACACTAAATACATATATAAAAACACACAATTCTAATTGGTATTTAATTAACTAAAACCACACTGTGCAAATTCACCTGCATGTATACACACACACACATCCTATTATATGTGTATCGTTTGTTATTTTTCCTCCACAGCAGCTTCAATATTAATTTATATATTTATTTTTACCAATTAATTGGCAAGTGTAAAACGTAAACAAACAACAGGGTTGTAAAGTGTCAAGATCGGTTTTCGATAAACTGATTCTGTGAAACTTTTATATTTTGTATGTTTCCACCTTGCCATTGAGCTGCGTTTACTTAATAAAATACAAACATATACATTACTTTTTCTTATTCTTATAAAAAATTTATAAAACATAATTATAAGTTAAGACGTTTCCAAGTTGCGTATTAAATCGAATATCCGTGCGATTTTTTATTAAAATAACAATTTATCACAAGTAATTCTATGACAAAAAACCTTTTCATTGAGCTGCGTTTAGAATAAACGTGCTTCTTCTTGAGCTCAACCATCAATAAGCAATAAGCGATAAGCATCATTTTTTTGCGCGATCCGTTTCCCCTACACGGCCGCTTTGTCAAAAGAGAATAAATCCTTTTCTCTGGTGTTTCAATAAAGAAATAATTAGATTTTTTCTCAATTAAAGGAAACTAAATAAGAATCAATTTGGTAAATTATTAGTAAAATAATTAATTTAACAAAATTTTCCGATTTCGTTGGACTCAATAGTGCACACCATTTCGGTCATTCCATTTTATTCTGATATCTCGATTCCATCGTTCCTGTGCCATTTCTTATTCCGTTTTCTCTCTGCTGATTCAAATTATTTGTATTTGATCACATTTCACCTGGTTAGTACAATTTTTGGCTCTGTGAAGAGCCTAGTATGCCAATCGGTGGTGATCAAAACAGCCAAAAACGACTCACAGCACCGTCCGTCAAGGAGTCAAAGCGACCTTTAACCTCACCTAGAGCAGTTTTCGGGAAACTCAAGGTCGAGAGTACCAGCACAACCGTCCGCAAGACTGTGAGTCCGATTCCAACAAGAGATATTACCCCAAAAATTACCCGTTCGACTACGCAAAAAATGCAGAAGTCAAGCGAAATGGCACTGAACGACTTCGTTTCTATAACTGACCGACTAGGCCAGTTTGAAGTGAAGATCAATGACGCAGCGGACAGTGACGTGTCACTGTTCACTCTCCAAGTCCGACGAGATCAGATTAAGACTTTATGGGAAAAGGTAGAACGCGAGTACGAGTTATGTTCCAAAGCTCTCAACCAAGGCGCTTGCAGCAGCAGTGACCTGGTGGCTATGCAAGCTAAATATGATTACTCGTACTCCGTTTACGAGCGATGTGCGGCTCAACTAAGCGAAAAAATAGAAAGAGCCACGGCGTTAAATAGACAAGCTGAGCAACCCCCCTCCAACTTCTCCATGTCCAGGGGTTGCAGTCTCCCGCCATGCGACACTGAAGTTTTCAGTGGGGATTACCTACGCTGGCCTACTTTCCGAGACTTGTTTACAGCTGTTTATATTAACAATCCAAGATTGACGCCGGTGGAAAAATTGTTCCATCTTAATTCCAAAACCAGCGGCGAAGCTAGAGCAATTGTCTCCAAGTCCCCGCTCACGAATGACGGCTTTCAGTCAGCGTGGGCGAGCCTGACGGAGAGATTTGAGAATAAGCGACTATTAGTCAATAGTCAATTGAAAATTCTTTTCAATCTCCCCTCAGCAACACAAGAGTCTGGAGCCGCCCTTAAAGAGCTTCAGGGCACAATCCAGGGATGTTTAACGGCTCTCGACTTGTCCAGGGTGAGCACCGAAAATTGGGATTGTCTGCTAATTTTCTTGTGCTCCTCTAAATTGCCTAAGCTCACGCTGTCGTTATGGGAACAATCGCTCCACGATAAGGCAGAGATCCCTCAATGGTCCGAGATGAATTTATTTCTGATCGACCGATATCGCACCTTGGAGGCGATAGAGGATGTACGACCTACCGCACATACGCCACTCCAGTCCAAACCCACAAGAAAAGAGTCCAACCACCTGAGAACCTTCGAAGCAACAGTGACTGCAAAGCCACAGCACTGCAAATTGTGTCAGAAGGAAAACCATCCCGTGCGTCTATGCCCGCGTTTTCTACAAATGTCCGTACCCGAGAGAGTTTCCGTCATTAAGCAACAAAAGCTGTGCTTAAACTGCTTCGCCAGACAGCACCAGTTGAAAGACTGCACCAGCGCACATAGTTGTTTCACGTGCAAGGGACGTCACAACACGCTACTCCACCGTGACAGACCCCAGGTGCCCTCAGCTTCCACAACACCAATAGTTTTGAACCCTCCTTCACCAATACAGTCCACTTCTACTTCAACCCAAGCTACCGTTCAAAACTATTTTTCCGCAAACTCACATGGTGTTCTCCTCGGCACGGCTGTCATCCAAGTGTGTCATTTGGGCACAAAGTATACAGCCCGGGCATTAATCGACTCTGGGTCTGAAGCGACCTTTATTTCAGAGCGATTGTTCAAAAGGGTTAAACTTCCTTATCAACCCGTCGACGCACAGGTCTCCGGTTTGAATCAAGCCATTTCGGCTCAACCTCAAAAACTTTGCCATTTTAATATTGGCTCTCCTATAAAGCCCAGGGTTCATATTGAAACCTCGGATTATGTTCTTCCAAAGCTGGCAGGCAATTTGCCCTCCTACACCATCCCCCAAACTGCTTTGGAAGAACTTCCAAAATTACACTTGGCCGATCCCTCTTTCTATAGGAGCTCACAGATAGACGTGCTTCTCGGCGCCGATATCCTCCCATCCATATTGTTAGGTGGCTCCTATCCCAACATATGTGGCACTCTCCTTGGTCAAGAAACGATTTTCGGCTGGATCCTTACAGGCCCCGTTTCTAAGACCAGTGCCAAATCTGTCGCATCCTTTTCGACTCAAGTCTCGCTGAATCCAAATGCGAGCTTGGATAAACTGCTCACAAAATTTTGGGAGGTGGAGGATATTCCAGTTAAGCTGGAAAAGGAATCCGACCTTTTTTGTGAGCGCAATTTTCAAAAAAACACTAAAAGGGATAAAAACGGCAGATACTTGGTCACACTGCCATTCAAGAATTCCGATCACATCCAGTTAGGCCATTCAAGGTCCATCGCACTAGCTCAATTTCTACGAAATGAGAATCGTCTGGCAAAAAATGCCCCCCTTAAGGAGCAGTACGATGCGGTGATCCAGGAATATCTGGACTTAGGTCACATGCGACAAGTCCCTCCAAGCAATGGTTCAGATAACTTTTATCTACCACACCATGCTGTTCACAAGCCTGACAGCACCACGACCAAGCTCCGCGTAGTATTTAACGCCTCCCACCCGTCATCGAATGGTAAAAGTCTGAACGATGTGCTACATGCAGGGCCCGTTCTGCAATCCGACTTAACCATTCAAATTCTAAGATGGCGCTTCTTCCGATATGTGTTCAATGCCGATATCACAAAAATGTATCGGCAAATACTTGTGCATCCCAACCACACGCCCTATCAGAGAATTCTGTTCCGAACAAAGGACAACGAGCTTCGTGACTTCGAACTCAGCACAGTCACGTTTGGAGTTAACTGTGCCCCCTTTTTGGCAATCCGGGTACTACATCAGCTATCTGATGACGTTCGTTCGCTCTATCCCTTAGCAAGTCATATTATCGCAAACAATATGTATGTCGACGATGTACTAGCGGGAGCCCATTCCAAATCAACAGCAGATCAAGCAATTGCAGAACTCCGCAAGGCCCTTGAATCTGCCGGGTTCCCCTTGCGAAAATGGACATCCAATGAAAAGGACTTGCTAAGAGCGATTCCCAAGGACCACTTGCTTCACGCCGACTTTTTAGAGATCGAGGAAGCCTGTTCGGCAAAGACTCTCGGGATCAGATGGAAAGCTGACACCGATAAGTTCTTTTTCGCTCCATCCGAGCTAACAGCCAAACAGTCCGTCTCCAAACGTGAAGTACTTTCACAGATTGCCAAACTGTTCGACCCAGCAGGTTGGCTGGGTCCAGTCATTATCCAGGCAAAAATATTCATGCAGGAGATCTGGCTCCAAGAACTGGGCTGGGACGATCCGCTACCTGAGAGTCTTCTCATTAAGTGGAATTTATTTCTGCAAGAGTTTCCTGGCCTCAGTGCGATTCGCATCCCTAGATGGGTCGAATTCCGCCCACATTGGGACTATTGGGACTATCCAATACCATGGGTTTTGTGACGCTTCGCAGCGTGCATATGGGGCCGCCATTTACGTGCGCACTGAGATACAAGATCGCATCTCAGTACATCTCCTAACAGCGAAAACGAGGGTCGCTCCGGTCAAGACGATATCCTTGCCACGACTAGAGCTATGCGGAGCAGCACTTCTGTCCGAGTTATCCGCTGCACTCAGTCCCCAGCTACCTTCCGCTGGCGGCGACTGGTTCTATTGGACAGATTCCACAATTGTGCTAGCTTGGCTTCATAAGCCACCATGCGCCTGGACTACCTTTGTAGCAAACAGAGTCGCAAAAATTACTCAGGCCACCGACTCCAATAAATGGTCCCATGTACGATCCGAGTACAATCCAGCGGACCTAGCGAGCAGAGGTGCCCCACCACAAGCGTTAGTCAACAATGAGCTGTGGTGGCACGGGCCAGAATGGTTACGCCTACCTCAGAACCAATGGCCCATTCCTTCAGATCCCCTCCCAGATACGACAATAGATTAAGGTAAACCTCGTAAACACGGCTCCCTCATTTTCTTTCCTCGAGCGCTTCTCCAAGTTCGATCGAGCCCTGCGAGTGTTAGCCTACATCTATCGCTTCTTCAAGCGTTGCAAACGATTGTCGCTCCCGTCAACTATTGAAATTGACAGCAACGAGATTTCTTATGCACAAGAAAAACTCATTCTCCTGACCCAGAGACAAGCATACTCGTCAGAGTACACTTGCTTGAGCACGAAAAAACAGCTCACTTCCAGCAAAATCCTTAATTTGAACCCCTTTTTAGATGGTAAGGGAATTATTCGAGCATGTGGTCGTGTAAGAGCGGCCGAAGCACTCGGCTACGATGAGCGGCATCCAATCATACTGCCATACACATGTGCATATTCGCGTCTCTTGACCGCTTTCACCCATCTTATATCCTTGCATGGAGGCAACCAGCTCATGATGCGTTTAATACGATCACAGTACTGGATTCCAAAGCTGAAGGTGTTGGTCAAATCCACAATTCATTCCTGCAAAATCTGCGTCATCCGAAAAAAGAAATTGCAAACGCAGCTCATGGGCGACTTGCCTGTGGAGAGAGTCACATTCTCTCGACCGTTCACTCACACAGGAGTCGATTTTGCAGGCCCCTTCGATGTAAAAAATTACACAGGTCGAGCCTGTCTTATTACGAAAGGCTACGTGTGCGTCTTTGTGTGCTTCAGCACCAAAGCCATCCACCTAGAAGCTACATCTGACCTGACCACAGAAAAATTCCTAGCGGCATTTGCGAGATTTGTGGCACGACGAGGGTGCCCAAGTCAAATGCATTCCGACAACGGCAAAACCTTCGTCGGAGCGGCCAAAGTCCTCTCGCGCGATTTTGTAGAAGCGCTTAAGACTCAACTCCAGGCCACTTACAGTCTCCAGAAACTGTCCTGGCACTTCAACCCTCCTAGTGCACCGCATATGGGTGGCCTGTGGGAGGCAGGTGTAAAGAGTTTCAAAAATCTATTTTATAAATCTACATCGACCTCCAAATACACCTTCGAAGAGCTTTCCACGCTCCTATCCAAAGTTGAAGCATGCCTGAATTCAAGACCGATATCTCCAATGTCGGAAGATCCTACTGATCTCCTAGCTCTGACTCCCGGTCATTTTCTAGTCGGGGGTCCTCTACTTTCCGCCACAGAGCCAGAGATCAAGGAAAACGCCGCGTCCATCATCAACCGCTGGCAGCGCTTGAAGGCTTTGCAACAACAGTTCTGTCTCCGTTGGAAACATGAGTATCTTTTAGAGTTACACAAAAGAAACAAATGGCAAACTCCAACGCACATCCTATTATATGTGTATCGTTTGTTATTTTTCCTCCACAGCAGCTTCAATATTAATTTATATATTTATTTTTACCAATTAATTGGCAAGTGTAAAACGTAAACAAACAACAGGGTTGTAAAGTGTCAAGATCGGTTTTCGATAAACTGATTCTGTGAAACTTTTATATTTTGTATGTTTCCACCTTGCCATTGAGCTGCGTTTACTTAATAAAATACAAACATATACATTACTTTTTCTTATTCTTATAAAAAATTTATAAAACATAATTATAAGTTAAGACGTTTCCAAGTTGCGTATTAAATCGAATATCCGTGCGATTTTTTATTAAAATAACAATTTATATAAATAATTCTATGACAAAAAACCTTTTCATTGAGCTGCGTTTAGAATAAACGTGCTTCTTCTTGAGCTCAACCATCAATAAGCAATAAGCGATAAGCATCATTTTTTTGCGCGATCCGTTTCCCCTACACGGCCGCTTTGTCAAAAGAGAATAAATCCTTTTCTCTGGTGTTTCAATAAAGAAATAATTAGATTTTTTCTCAATTAAAGGAAACTAAATAAGAATCAATTTCGTAAATTATTAGTAAAATAATTAATTTAACAAAATTTTCCGATTTCGTTGGACTCAATAGTGCACACCATTTCGGTCATTCCATTTTATTCCGATATCTCGATTCCATCGTTCCTGTGCCATTTCTTATTCCGTTTTCTCTCTGCTGATTCAAATTATTTGTATTTGATCACATTTCACCTGGTTAGTACAATTTTTGGCTCTGTGAAGAGCCTAGTATGCCAATCGGTGGTGATCAAAACAGCCAAAAACGACTCACAGCACCGTCCTTGACGTCAAAGCGACCTTTATCCTCACCTAGAGCAGTTTTCGGGAAACTCAAGGTCGAGAGTACCAGCACAACCGTCCGCAAGACTGTGAGTCCGATTCCAACAAGAGATATTACCCCAAAAATTACCCGTTCGACTACGCAAAAAATGCAGAAGTCAAGCGAAATGGCACTGAACGACTTCGTTTCTATAACTGACCGACTAGGCCAGTTTGAAGTGAAGATCAATGACGCAGCGGACAGTGACGTGTCACTGTTCACTCTCCAAGTCCGACGAGATCAGATTAAGACTTTATGGGAAAAGGTAGAACGCGAGTACGAGTTATGTTCCAAAGCTCTCAACCAAGGCGCTTGCAGCAGCAGTGACCTGGTGGCTATGCAAGCTAAATATGATTACTCGTACTCCGTTTACGAGCGATGTGCGGCTCAACTAAGCGAAAAAATAGAAAGAGCCACGGCGTTAAATAGACAAGCTGAGCAACCCCCCTCCAACTTCTCCATGTCCAGGGGTTGCAGTCTCCCGCCATGCGACACTGAAGTTTTCAGTGGGGATTACCTACGCTGGCCTACTTTCCGAGACTTGTTTACAGCTGTTTATATTAACAATCCAAGATTGACGCCGGTGGAAAAATTGTTCCATCTTAATTCCAAAACCAGCGGCGAAGCTAGAGCAATTGTCTCCAAGTCCCCGCTCACGAATGACGGCTTTCAGTCAGCGTGGGCGAGCCTGACGGAGAGATTTGAGAATAAGCGACTATTAGTCAATAGTCAATTGAAAATTCTTTTCAATCTCCCCTCAGCAACACAAGAGTCTGGAGCCGCCCTTAAAGAGCTTCAGGGCACAATCCAGGGATGTTTAACGGCTCTCGACTTGTCCAGGGTGAGCACCGAAAATTGGGATTGTCTGCTAATTTTCTTGTGCTCCTCTAAATTGCCTAAGCTCACACTGTCGTTATGGGAACAATCGCTCCACGATAAGGCAGAGATCCCTCAATGGTCCGAGATGAATTTATTTCTGATCGACCGATATCGCACCTTGGAGGCGATAGAGGATGTACGACCTACCGCACATACGCCACTCCAGTCCAAACCCACAAGAAAAGAGTCCAACCACCTGAGAACCTTCGAAGCAACAGTGACTGCAAAGCCACAGCACTGCAAATTGTGTCAGAAGGAAAACCATCCCGTGCGTCTATGCCCGCGTTTTCTACAAATGTCCGTACCCGAGAGAGTTTCCGTCATTAAGCAACAAAAGCTGTGCTTAAACTGCTTCGCCAGACAGCACCAGTTGAAAGACTGCACCAGCGCACATAGTTGTTTCACGTGCAAGGGACGTCACAACACGCTACTCCACCGTGACAGACCCCAGGTGCCCTCAGCTTCCACAACACCAATAGTTTTGAACCCTCCTTCACCAATACAGTCCACTTCTACTTCAACCCAAGCTACCGTTCAAAACTATTTTTCCGCAAACTCACATGGTGTTCTCCTCGGCACGGCTGTCATCCAAGTGTGTCATTTGGGCACAAAGTATACAGCCCGGGCATTAATCGACTCTGGGTCTGAAGCGACCTTTATTTCAGAGCGATTGTTCAAAAGGGTTAAACTTCCTTATCAACCCGTCGACGCACAGGTCTCCGGTTTGAATCAAGCCATTTCGGCTCAACCTCAAAAACTTTGCCATTTTAATATTGGCTCTCCTATAAAGCCCAGGGTTCATATTGAAACCTCGGCTTATGTTCTTCCAAAGCTGGCAGGCAATTTGCCCTCCTACACCATCCCCCAAACTGCTTTGGAAGAACTTCCAAAATTACACTTGGCCGATCCCTCTTTCTATAGGAGCTCACAGATAGACGTGCTTCTCGGCGCCGATATCCTTCCATCCATATTGTTAGGTGGCTCCTATCCCAACATATGTGGCACTCTCCTTGGTCAAGAAACGATTTTCGGCTGGATCCTTACAGGCCCCGTTTCTAAGACCAGTGCCAAATCTGTCGCATCCTTTTCGACTCAAGTCTCGCTGAATCCAAATGCGAGCTTGGATAAACTGCTCACAAAATTTTGGGAGGTGGAGGATATTCCAGTTAAGCTGGAAAAGGAATCCGACCTTTTTTGTGAGCGCAATTTTCAAAAAAACACTAAAAGGGATAAAAACGGCAGATACTTGGTCACACTGCCATTCAAGAATTCCGATCACATCCAGTTAGGCCATTCAAGGTCCATCGCACTAGCTCAATTTCTACGAAATGAGAATCGTCTGGCAAAAAATGCCCCCCTTAAGGAGCAGTACGATGCGGTGATCCAGGAATATCTGGACTTAGGTCACATGCGACAAGTCCCTCCAAGCAATGGTTCAGATAACTTTTATCTACCACACCATGCTGTTCACAAGCCTGACAGCACCACGACCAAGCTCCGCGTAGTATTTAACGCCTCCCACCCGTCATCGAATGGTAAAAGTCTGAACGATGTGCTACATGCAGGGCCCGTTCTGCAATCCGACTTAACCATTCAAATTCTAAGATGGCGCTTCTTCCGATATGTGTTCAATGCCGATATCACAAAAATGTATCGGCAAATACTTGTGCATCCCAACCACACGCCCTATCAGAGAATTCTGTTCCGAACAAAGGACAACGAGCTTCGTGACTTCGAACTCAGCACAGTCACGTTTGGAGTTAACTGTGCCCCCTTTTTGGCAATCCGGGTACTACATCAGCTATCTGATGACGTTCGTTCGCTCTATCCCTTAGCAAGTCATATTATCGCAAACAATATGTATGTCGACGATGTACTAGCGGGAGCCCATTCCAAATCAACAGCAGATCAAGCAATTGCAGAACTCCGCAAGGCCCTTGAATCTGCCGGGTTCCCCTTGCGAAAATGGACATCCAATGAAAAGGACTTGCTAAGAGCGATTCCCAAGGACCACTTGCTTCACGCCGACTTTTTAGAGATCGAGGAAGCCTGTTCGGCAAAGACTCTCGGGATCAGATGGAAAGCTGACACCGATAAGTTCTTTTTCGCTCCATCCGAGCTAACAGCCAAACAGTCCGTCTCCAAACGTGAAGTACTTTCACAGATTGCCAAACTGTTCGACCCAGCAGGTTGGCTGGGTCCAGTCATTATCCAGGCAAAAATATTCATGCAGGAGATCTGGCTCCAAGAACTGGGCTGGGACGATCCGCTACCTGAGAGTCTTCTCATTAAGTGGAATTTATTTCTGCAAGAGTTTCCTGGCCTCAGTGCGATTCGCATCCCTAGATGGGTCGAATTCCGCCCACATTGGGACTATTGGGACTATCCAATACCATGGGTTTTGTGACGCTTCGCAGCGTGCATATGGGGCCGCCATTTACGTGCGCACTGAGATACAAGATCGCATCTCAGTACATCTCCTAACAGCGAAAACGAGGGTCGCTCCGGTCAAGACGATATCCTTGCCACGACTAGAGCTGTGCGGAGCAGCACTTCTGTCCGAGTTATCCGCTGCACTCAGTCCCCAGCTACCTTCCGCTGGCGGCGACTGGTTCTATTGGACAGATTCCACAATTGTGCTAGCTTGGCTTCATAAGCCACCATGCGCCTGGACTACCTTTGTAGCAAACAGAGTCGCAAAAATTACTCAGGCCACCGACTCCAATAAATGGTCCCATGTACGATCCGAGTACAATCCAGCGGACCTAGCGAGCAGAGGTGCCCCACCACAAGCGTTAGTCAACAATGAGCTGTGGTGGCACGGGCCAGAATGGTTACGCCTACCTCAGAACCAATGGCCCATTCCTTCAGATCCCCTCCCAGATACGACAATAGATTAAGGTAAACCTCGTAAACACGGCTCCCTCATTTTCTTTCCTCGAGCGCTTCTCCAAGTTCGATCGAGCCCTGCGAGTGTTAGCCTACATCTATCGCTTCTTCAAGCGTTGCAAATGATTGTCGCTCCCGTCAACTATTGAAATTGACAGCAACGAGATTTCTTATGCACAAGAAAAACTCATTCTCCTGACCCAGAGACAAGCATACTCGTCAGAGTACACTTGCTTGAGCACGAAAAAACAGCTCACTTCCAGCAAAATCCTTAATTTGAACCCCTTTTTAGATGGTAAGGGAATTATTCGAGCATGTGGTCGTGTAAGAGCGGCCGAAGCACTCGGCTACGATGAGCGGCATCCAATCATACTGCCATACACATGTGCATATTCGCGTCTCTTGACCGCTTTCACCCATCTTACAACCTTGCATGGAGGCAACCAGCTCATGATGCGTTTAATACGATCACAGTACTGGATTCCAAAGCTGAAGGTGTTGGTCAAATCCACAATTCATTCCTGCAAAATCTGCGTCATCCGAAAAAAGAAATTGCAAACGCAGCTCATGGGCGACTTGCCTGTGGAGAGAGTCACATTCTCTCGACCGTTCACTCACACAGGCGTCGATTTTGCAGGCCCCTTCGATGTAAAAAATTACACAGGTCGAGCCTGTCTTATTACGAAAGGCTACGTGTGCGTCTTTGTGTGCTTCAGCACCAAAGCCATCCACCTAGAAGCTACATCTGACCTGACCACAGAAAAATTCCTAGCGGCATTTGCGAGATTTGTGGCACGACGAGGGTGCCCAAGTCAAATGCATTCCGACAACGGCAAAACCTTCGTCGGAGCGGCCAAAGTCCTCTCGCGCGATTTTGTAGAAGCGCTTAAGACTCAACTCCAGGCCACTTACAGTCTCCAGAAACTGTCCTGGCACTTCAACCCTCCTAGTGCACCGCATATGGGTGGCCTGTGGGAGGCAGGTGTAAAGAGTTTCAAAAATCTATTTTATAAATCTACATCGACCTCCAAATACACCTTCGAAGAGCTTTCCACGCTCCTATCCAAAGTTGAAGCATGCCTGAATTCAAGACCGATATCTCCAATGTCGGAAGATCCTACTGATCTCCTAGCTCTGACTCCCGGTCATTTTCTAGTCGGGGGTCCTCTACTTTCCGCCACAGAGCCAGAGATCAAGGAAAACGCCGCGTCCATCATCAACCGCTGGCAGCGCTTGAAGGCTTTGCAACAACAGTTCTGTCTCCGTTGGAAACATGAGTATCTTTTAGAGTTACACAAAAGAAACAAATGGCAAACTCCAACGCGAGACTTACAACGGGACGATCTAGTCATTATTAAAGAAGATAATCTTCCAGTTAATGACTGGCGTCTAGGTCGAATCCAAACGACCTATCCTGGCGACGACCAAAGAGTCCGAGTGGTCGACGTCTTAACAGCCCGAGGTGTCTCCAAGAGACCTATCTCTAAGCTGATCCTGCTCCCGATAGAATCTAGTCTCCATTTTCCATCCTGTAAAATTTCCAGTAAAGACTAGAATCCTAGATCCATAGGTCTGCGGACCATCCGTATAAAGCCGCATCAGTAATGTCTACTATGTTTTTTTTTCACATTCTTCACGTAACAGCACGATGTCTCCACACCAACAACAAGGCCGATCCAAGAGCCGACCGGCAACGGAATCGTTCCAATGCCGAGTATGCCGAGGAGTCCACGCGCTGCGCAAGTGCCAGCGGTTCATGCGGCTGTCTCCAGAGAAGAGACTCCGAGCAGTTCTAGTCAATAAATACTGCCCAAACTGCCTGGCTCACCAACATTCCGGGGAGTCATGTCGCCGCAAGGACAAGTGCCGCAAGTGCCAGGGCGACCATCACACCTTGTTTCATTTGCAAGAAGCGCGTCGCATGCCATCTCCAGAGCGATCCCAGACAAGGCGCAGCACCAAGGCCCAAGCGCGACGCTCCGCGCCGCCTTCATCCGCTGGTTCCATCTCCTTATCATCATTAATGGAACACAAAAGGACAACCGTGCTCCCGAGAGCACTCATCCGACTCGGAAACGGCAAGGCGACCCGCGACACTCGGGCACTTTTAGACCCGTGCTGTCCGGTAAGTCTTATCGACGCATCCTTGGCAAAGGCCTCCGGGCTATCCGTCACCCGCGTCGGTAAAGACAACGCTTGCTCGGCTTCAATAAGCTCTAGGACCTCTAGCTTCCAGCGAGAGGTCATCCTGCAAGTGATGCCAAATCTCCGGTATCAAACTCCAACGAAGCCCGTCAGCGAGGAACTGAACGAGCCCTTCACCAACATTCGATTGGCAGACGATCGCTGGTTCCAGCCGGAAATCTCCAATCTGGTTTTGGGCTCGGATATATATCCGGATTTAATTCTCCAAGGCGTCCTGCCGAGTCTTGGCGGCGCACCACTGGCCCAAAACACGGTCTTTGGGTGGATATTGTCCGGCTCCTGTGCTCAATAGTAGGAACAGAGCCACGTCCCTCTCCCTTTTTCTTTTTGCAATACTGCAAGGCGGGCGGCATGTTCACACAAGAAGTGTATCCGACAGTCGCCATCCAACCGCCATGTAACTCCGGAACCAGTACATGGAACATGTACTGAAATTTCACCACACTTATACTAATACACTTGTAGGTACTCTTGTAATGTACTCTGAAAAAATAGAATAGATGAAAATAACCTTCAAGCGAACAAAACGTGTTTTTCTTTCAAACCTGAGTTAAATTTGTGCAGAGCAGAAACGCTCCCCCAACGACAATTCATTTTGTAAAAGTTCACCTGGAATCCCTGCGGACGCCCTACTACAACAGTTCCTATGGCAGCTATTTGATATAGTGGTCCGATTTGGATAGAATTTTGCATATATATGAGAAGCATAGTAAAATCTGAATAGGATTGTTCATATATATATGGGGAGTATAGTAAAACTAATAAATGCCGAGTTTGGTCAAGATATCGTGATAAAAAACTTTTTTTTCATTCAACAACTTTCTTTTAGACCGATCGTTCCTATGGCAGCTATATGATATTGCGGTCGATCTGAATAGTTGTGCATATATATGGGGAGTATAGTAAAACTAATAAACGCCAAGTTTGATCAAGATATCTAGATAAACAAAAATGGTTTCATACAACAACTTTATTTTTGACCGATCGTTCCTATAGCAGCTATATGTAGTCCGATCTTAATAGTACTTCGCATTTATGTGAGAAATATAGTAAAACAAATAAATGACAATTTTAGTCAAAATATTTTGATAAACAAAAATGTTTTTCATACAAAAACTTAATTTTCGACCGATCGTTCCTATGGCAGCTATATGATATATTGGTCCGATCTGAATAGGGTTGTGCATATATGTATGGGGAGTATAATAAAACTAATAAACGCCGAGTTTGGTCAAGATATATTGATAAACAAAAATGGTTTTCATACAACAACTTTATTTTTGACCGATCGTGCCTATGGCAGCTATATTACAAAGGGGTCCGGTCTTAATAAGATTTTGCATATATATGAGGAGCAGAGTAAAACAACTTTCTTTTCGACCGATCGTTCCTATGGCAGCTATATGATATAGTGGTCCGATCTGAATAGGGTTGTGCATATATATGGGGAGTCTGGTAAAACTAATAAACGCCGAGTTTGGTCAAGATATCTTGATAAACAAAAACGGTTTTCATACAACAATTTTATTATTGACCGATCGTTCCTATGGCAGCTATATGATATAGTGGTCCGATTTTAATAGGATTTTGCATATATATGAGAAGCATAGTAAAACTAATAAATGCCGAGTTTGGTCAAGATATCGTAATAAACAACTTTTTTTTCATACAACTTAATTTTTGACCGATTGTTCCAATGGCAGCTATATGATATACTGGTACGATCTTAATAGGATTTAGCATATATATGAGAAGGATAGTAAAACGAACAAATGCATAGTTTGGTCAAGATATCTTAATAAACAAAAATGGTTTTCATTCAACAACTTTCTTTTCGACCGATCGTTCCTATGGCAGCTATATGATATTGCGGTCGATCTGAATAGTTGTGTATATATATGGGGAGTTTAGTAAAACTTATAAACGCCGAGTTTGGTCAAGATATCTTGATAAACAAAAATAGTTTTCATACAACAACTTTATTTTTGACCGATCGCTCCTATGGCAGCTATATGACAAAGTGTTTCGATCTTAATATGATATTGTATATATATGAGGGGCAGAGTAAAACTAATAAATAAAGGGTTTGGCCAAGATATCTTGATAAACAAAAATGGTTTTCATACAACAACTTTATTTTTGACCGATCGATCCTATGGCAGCTATATGATATACTGGTCCGAGCTGAATAGGGTTGTACATATATATATGGGGAGTATAGTAAAACTAATAAACGCCGAGTTTGGTCAAGATATCTTGATAAACAAAAATGGTTTTCATACAACAACTTTATTTTTGACCGATCGTTCCTATGGCAGCTATATGAGAAAGTGGTTCAATCTTAATATGATATTGTATATATATGAGGAGCAGAGTAAAACTAATAAATGAAAGGCTTGGTCAAGATATTTTGATAAACAAAAATGGTTTTCATACAACAACTTTATTTTTGACAGATCGTTCCTATGGCAGCTATTTGATATAGTGGTCCGATTTTGATAGAATTTTGCATATATATGAGAAGCATAGTAAAATCTGAATAGGATTGTTCATATATATATATGGGGAGTATAGTAAAACTAATAAATGCCGAGTTTGGTCAAGATATCGTGATAAAAAACTTTTTTTTCATTCAACAACTTTCTTTTAGACCGATCGTTCCTATGGCAGCTATATGATATTGCGGTCGATCTGAATAGTTGTGCATATATATGGGGAGTATAGTAAAACTAATAAACGCCGAGTTTGATCAAGATATCTAGATAAACAAAAATGGTTTCATACAACAACTTTATTTTTGACCGATCGTTCCTATAGCAGCGATATGTAGTCCGATCTTAATAGGACTTCGCATTTATGTGAGAAATATAGTAAAACAAATAAATGACAATTTTAGTCAAAATATTTTGATAAACAAAAATGTTTTTCATACAAAAACTTAATTTTCGACCGATCGTTCCTATGGCAGCTATATGATATATTGGTCCGATCTGAATAGGGTTGTGCATATATGTATGGGGAGTATAGTAAAACTAATAAACGCCGAGTTTGGTCAAGATATATTGATAAACAAAAATCGTTTTCATACAACAACTTTATTTTTGACCGATCGTGCCTATGGCAGCTATATTACAATGGGGTCCGGTCTTAATAGGATTTTGCATATATATGAGGAGTAAAGTAAAACAACTTTCTTTTCCACCGATCGTTCCTATGGCAGCTATATGATATAGTGGTCCGATCTGAATAGGGTTGTTATTATTATTAAGTTTAGCTTTATTTTAATTTTTCTGTTATTATCTGGAACAACTTAAATTAAATTTGTATGAATATTTACAATCTACTTATTCTACTGGTAAGTCTTATATACAAATTTACAGTGTCAACTATATAAATCGATCTGGGAGATCTATTGGGTGAGACCTTCGTAGTCTCCTCCGCGTTCGGAGTCCTCCAATTCTGCGCCTATTCAGAAGACGCCTAGCCAGTCGATTAGGATGACTTCTCAGTCGCGCTATATAATTTGCGGCCTGTATATTTATTATGTCCCCGACTTTGGGCACTCCTAAGTCTTTTTCCAAGTCGGAGGTTCTCATATACCAGGGGGCACCAGACAGATATCGGAGCGTTTTTGCTTGGAGCACCCTGATTTTTGAAAGACTGGACTTTGCAGCAATGCCATATACCTGGATACCATAACGCCAGGCGGGAGCTATGCAGGATTTATAAATGGTGACTTTATTTTTCAAAGATAGCGCATTTCTACTGTTCAGAAGCCATCTTAGTTTTCTTATTCTGTTCTTTAGGGTTACTGAAACACTTGTGATGTGCTTGTTAAAGTTCAAGCGTCTGTCTAGGTGCACACCTAAGTATTTGTGGCTGTTGAAGTGCGTCACCAATTGGCCGCGCAAGAAAACTCCCGGACACATGTCCCTCCGTAGCGCATAGGTCACATTGGCGCATTTATTTAAATTAATGCCAATATTCCAGCGCTTGGCCCACATTTCAAATTGGTGGAGATATTGCTGCAGGACGTCGGTAGCTTCGTAGACACAATCGTTTCTTGACAAGATGGCTGTGTCATCTGCAAAAGTGGCGATTGTAAGGTCGTGGGGGTCCGCGACTTCAATTGTAGAGCCAGTGGGCATATCGTAGGTAAAGAGGGTGTAGAGCGTGGGCCCTAGCACACTCCCTTGAGGAACGCCAGCCCCGATGGCCTTCATGTTTGACTCAACTCCATCGAGTACTACCGAAAATGACCGGTTTGTCAAATAATTCTGCACAATTAAATATAGTTGAGGTGGCAGTAAGGGCTTAATTTTGCAGAGTAGCCCATCATGCCAGACTCTGTCGAAGGCTTGTTTTATGTCTAAGTACGCTGCCACTACGTACTCTTTGGCTTCGAAACCCTCGAGGATAAAATTCACCACCCTATTTAGCTGTTCCGGTGTGCCATGAGATTTTCGGAACCCAAACTGAAAGGGGGGAATTTTTTCTTTAATTCTGTCCAAAGACAGCAGTCTCGTAAGCAGACAACGTTCGAATAGTTTTCCGATCGTGGGCAACAAACTAATAGGCCTGTATGAGTCTAGGGACGAGGGGCTCATTCCAGCCTTATAGATCATGCATATTCTCGCCTTTTTCCATTGGCTTGGAACATGCCCCAATCTCAATACCGCATTAAAGATTAACACTAAAAATAGGACTGCTCTGACCGGCAATGCCTTTAGTGTTATGTTGTCGATGCCATCATCGCCAGGAGCTTTTCTTGTCTTAAGTGCTGCTATGTGGTCTGATACTTCGTTGACAGTGATTGGAGCAACTGGGAGGCTTAGCTGGCCTGGGCTCTCCAGTGTGAGTTGAACCCTTCTGTTCATGCTTGCCGAACTTGTATTAAAAGGCTTGAAGCGATCCTCCAAGTCTTCGGCAAATGCATCAGCCCGTTCCTTTGGGGATCTGGCCCAAGATCCATCAGGCTTTCTGATCGGAAATTTGGGGGACACTTGCTGTTTGTGCCTTCTCGTCAGTCTCCATAGGGAGTGACTTGAGGATTCATCTGGAGAAACATTTTCCAAAAAACGGTCGGTTTCCCTTTGTCTATTCAGCTGCAGCAGCTTTTTGACACGGTTCGACACTCTACGGTAGATCCTGTCCACAATTGGATCTCCGGTTCGACAGTACTGCCTTCTAATCCTTCTCTTAATCAGCAGTAGTGTATGGATTGCTGGCGGAAGTCTCACTTGTGGTCGTGAGCTTTCTGATCGGCTTACTGGCGCAGAAATGAGGGCTGCCGAGTGAACCTTGTTCAGGAATAGCGCATATACATCTTCGATGTCTTCTGGTGCAAGTATTTCCAAGTTTAGGTCTAGAGTTTCCTCTAGATCTCGTCGAAAAGCAGCAATGTTGGCTCCAGGAGGCAGCAGACGACCTTTAATTGTTTTGCCCTTTGGAATACAGTCGTAACCAACTACTAGTGGGATATGATCAGAGGATAGCTGAAACTCAGGCCTTATACTTAAGCCATCTGGGTGAAGTCCGTTATAAATAAAGAAGTCAATGGCACTCGGCGTGTAACTTTGGGCAAACGGGAAATGAGTGGCTTGCCCAGTCGCTAGTATTTCAGATGATGAGTTTTGCACCGCGTCCAGTAAGCAGGTGCCTCTTGCGTTAGCTCTAAAGCAACCCCAGCATCTGTTTTTTGCGTTAAAATCGCCTCCTATAAGGAACATTCTTCCTAGTCCGCTAAAAAGTTGCTGGAATTCCATTGCTGACCACGACAGTTGCGGCGGGAGATATGCCGAAGCAATGGTTAATTCACCCCTGCTAGTTGCAATCTGGATGCTGGCCATTTGCAATTTCTCCATCCTTACCGGTTCATTTTGGAAATATTCGATCTCCTGCTTAATAAGCACCGCCGCTCCTCCTCTTGCTCTATCGCTAGGATGATCCGCTTTGTGAATTTTGTAGCCTGGAATAAAGATGGATACACCGGTCTGAAGCCAGGTCTCTGTAATTAGCATCACGTCAATATTATGTTCAGTTAGGAAGTGCTTAAGCTCCTCCACATGCCCAGAGATACCACGGGCATTCCACAATCCGAGGCTTAGTGAATTGTGCATCATTTTTTGGCGTTCAATAGACTCAGACACATTTGTTTTAGGAACTGATTCGTCTCCTGAAGTTCCTTAAACATAGCTTGTAGAGTGTCGACTTTCACAGTGAGTGCTTCTATTGCAGCCTCCAGCCTTGAACTATTGTGGGGTGGGGTATCTTGGTGCTTGGGGGTAGGGTTCCTAATTGACGTCTCTTTATTGAACTTTTCCAGCCCAGTACGCAGAGTATCGGCGTACGAAATATTTCCTCGCACTAAGGTTGCTGGAATGTGTTGCTGACGGTCTTTTTTGCCACTGACATTACTTTTAAGTCCTAGACTTACTTTTGGTCTTCTTTCTTGCGTTCTAGCTTTGAACACATTGCACCCCTTATGCCAAGCCTCATGGTTTCCACCGCAGTTGATACAGCAAAGATTCTCAACCAAGGTTTCTTTGCATTGAGCTGTTGGATGATTTTGAGCACACTTTCCACAGGTATAAGGCCTCATACAGTAGTTTTTTGTATGTCCAAATCCTTGGCATCTGTGGCACAGGATGGCATTCAAATTTTTCTTTGGTATTTCAACCAAGACTCTTTGTCGCCCTATTTGCTTGATTTTCAGCGCATCCTTATTATTAGGCTCGCGAGCCAAATCAATGAAAAAGAAATTATTTTGTATTAGTTCCTCAATAGCTTCACCGTTTTCCTGTTGTTGGGCCTTACGAGGACGAGGATTGTGGATACGAAGGACATTGTGTCCATATCGCATAAACTCCTCTTTAATGCTATCTTCAGGGGTGGTGCTAGCCAAATTGCGGACGATAATCCTGAAGGCCTTGTCTTCCTTCAGTTGGTATGTAAAGTGATGTGCATTATTTTCTTTGAGAAACTGCACTAGGCTTCGATATGAATTCGAGTTTTCAACGTGAACTCTTACTTTTCCTTGTGTTCCAACGTGGAGGGTATAACTATCTGACCCAATGACTGTATCAAGCTCTGCCTCCATCTGGGTCACATTATTTACATTTTCAATGAAGATGGGGGGTGGCTTCCTGGATCTGGGTACTCTGGCTTCTTTTTCCGCATTCAGCTCTACTTCCATCTCTTCTGCCAGTGCCTCGGCATGGGCTATTTCCTCCTCTGTAGGATCATCGTTCTCTTCATTATCCAGTATTGCAAATTGGTTTTTTGAGTTTATTGGGATCTCCTTTAGACGTCTGTCCATCGATATCTGAGATGCAATTAACCTCCCTTTTTTACCATTTGCTTTTGGAAAGCTTGAAGGCAGCTTACGTTTTATTTTGGTCGTCATCCAGCTGAGTGATTTAACTGATGACTTTCCTAGTTCATTGATATTACTTTCTGGTGCGCCTGCAACTACACTTTTGTAGTTAATTTTTGGGATGGTGCACACTCCTCCACTTGAAGTTGTGACAGTGTAGGTAGACGCGTAGATGGAGTTTGTCGACGTCAATGTGCATGTCGTTGCTGCAAAATTGCTACTACTGCACTTAATTGCAGTATTTGAAGCACTTACAGTATTTAGGGAAATCATTTCACGAATTTCCGCAGGTGTAGCGCCAGCAATTCTCATCATTTTAGCGAATTCTGGTCGCAGCTCTCTCGGTTGAGAGGGCGTGGATGCACTAACATCCATGCCCAATGTTGTTTGGCTCAATGTTGTTTTTTTCTTATTAATTTTTCACGAAAATTATAAATTTAATGGTACACAATTTTTATTTTTTTTTGATGAAAATTTACCTCTGCGTTTGACAAGCAGTGTTGAATAGGGTTGTGCATATATATATGGGGAGTCTGGTAAAACTAATAAACGCCGAGTTTGGTCAAGATATCTCACTGCTTGTCAAATCCAGAGGTAAATTTTCATCAAAAAAAAAAATAAAAATTGTATAGCATTAAATTTATAATTTTCGTGAAAAATTAATAAGAAAAAAACAACATTGAGGCAAACAACATTGGGCATGGATGTTAGTGCATCCACGCCCTCTCAACCGAGAGAGCTGCGACCAGAATTCGCTAAAATGATGAGAATTGCTGGCGCTACACCTGCGGAAATTCGTGAAATGATTTCCCTAAATACTGTAAGTGCTTCAAATACTGCAATTAAGTGCAGTAGTAGCAATTTTGCAGCAACGACATGCACATTGACGTCGACAAACTCCATCTACGCGTCTACCTACACTGTCACAACTTCAAGTGGAGGAGTGTGCACCATCCCAAATATTAACTACAAAAGTGTAGTTGCAGGCGCATCAGAAAATAATATCAATGAACTAGGAAAGTCATCAGTGAAATCACTCAGCTGGATGACGACCAAAATAAAACGTAAGCTGCCTTCAAGCTTTCCAAAAGCAAATGGTAATAAAGGGAGGTTAATTGCATCTCAGATATCGATGGACAGACGTCTAAAGGAGATCCCAATAAACTCAAAAAACCAATTTGCAATACTGGATAATGAAGAAAACGATGATCCTACAGAGGAGGAAATAGCCCATGCCGAGGCACTGGCAGAAGAGATGGAAGTAGAGCTGAATGCGGAAAAAGAAGCCAGAGTACCCAGATCCAGGAAGCCACCCCCCATCTTCATTGAAAATGTAAACAATGTGACCCAGATGGAGGCAGAGCTTGATGCAGTCATTGGGCCAGATAGTTATACCCTCCACGTTGGAACACAAGGAAAAGTAAGAGTTCACGTTGAAAACTCGAATTCATATCGAAGCCTAGTGCAGTTTCTCAAAGAAAATAATGCACATCACTTTACATACCAACTGAAGGAAGACAAGGCCTTCAGGCTTATCGTCCGCAATTTGGCTATCACCACCCCTGAAGATAGCATTAAAGAGGAGTTTATGCGATATGGACACAGTGTCCTTCAGTTCCACAATCCTCGTCCTCGTAAGGCCCAACAACAGGAAAACGGTGAAGCTATTGAGGAACTAATACAAAATAATTTCTTTTTCATTGATTTGGCTCGCGAGCCTAATAATAAGGATGCGCTGAAAATCAAGCAAATAGGGCGACAAAGAGTCTTGGTTGAAATACCAAAGAAAAATTTGAATGCCATCCTGTGCCACAGATGCCAAGGATTTGGACATACGAAAAACTACTGTATGAGGCCTTATACCTGTGGAAAGTGTGCTCAAAATCATCCAACAGCTCAATGCAAAGAAACCTTGGTTGAGAATCTTTGCTGTATCAACTGCGGTGGAAACCATGAGGCTTGGCATAAGGGATGCAATGTGTTCAAAGCTAGAACGCAAGAAAGAAGACCAAAAGTAAGTCTAGGATTTAAAAGTAATGTCAGTGGCAAAAAAGACCGTCAGCAACACATTCCAGCAACCTTAGTGCGAGGAAATATTTCGTACGCCGATACTCTGCGTACTGGGCTGGAAAAGTTCAATAAAGAGACGTCAATTAGGAACCCTACCCCCAAGCACCAAGATACCCCACCCCACAATAGTTCAAGGCTGGAGGCTGCAATAGAAGCACTCACTGTGAAAGTCGACACTCTACAAGCTATGTTTAAGGAACTTCAGGAGACGAATCAGTTCCTAAAACAAATGTGTCTGAGTCTATTGAACGCCAAAAAATGATGCACAATTCACTAAGCCTCGGATTGTGGAATGCCCGTGGTATCTCTGGGCATGTGGAGGAGCTTAAGCACTTCCTAACTGAACATAATATTGACGTGATGCTAATTACAGAGACCTGGCTTCAGACCGGTGTATCCATCTTTATTCCAGGCTACAAAATTCACAAAGCGGATCATCCTAGCGATAGAGCAAGAGGAGGAGCGGCGGTGCTTATTAAGCAGGAGATCGAATATTTCCAAAATGAACCGGTAAGGATGGAGAAATTGCAAATGGCCAGCATCCAGATTGCAACTAGCAGGGGTGAATTAACCATTGCTTCGGCATATCTCCCGCCGCAACTGTCGTGGTCAGCAATGGAATTCCAGCAACTTTTTAGCGGACTAGGAAGAATGTTCCTTATAGGAGGCGATTTTAACGCAAAAAACAGATGCTGGGGTTGCTTTAGAGCTAACGCAAGAGGCACCTGCTTACTGGACGCGGTGCAAAACTCATCATCTGAAATACTAGCGACTGGGCAAGCCACTCATTTCCCGTTTGCCCAAAGTTACACGCCGAGTGCCATTGACTTCTTAATTTACAACGGACTTCACCCAGATGGCTTAAGTATAAGGCCTGAGTTTCAGCTATCCTCTGATCATATCCCACTAGTAGTTGGTTACGACTGTATTCCAAAGGGCAAAACAATTAAAGATCGTCTGCTGCCTCCTGGAGCCAACATTGCTGCTTTTCGACGAGATCTAGAGGAAACTCTAGACCTAAACTTGGAAATACTTGCACCAGTAAGCCGATCAGGAAGCTCACGACCACAAGTGAGACTTCCGCCAGCAATCCATACACTACTGCTGATTAAGAGAAGGATTAGAAGGCAGTACTGTCGAACCAGAGATCCAATTGTGGACAGGATCTACCGTAGAGTGTCCAACCGTGTCAAAAAGCTGCTGCAGCTGAATAGACAAAGGGAAACCGACCGTTTTTTGGAAAATGTTTCTCCAGATGAATCCTCAAGTCACTCCCTATGGAGACTGACGAGAAGGTACAAACAGCAAGTGTCCCCAAATTTCCGATCAGAAAGCCTGATGGATCTTGGGCCAGATCCCCAAAGGAACGGGCTGATGCATTTGCCAAAGACTTGGAGGATCGCTTCAAGCCTTTTAATACAAGTTCGGCAAGCATGAACAGAAGGGTTCAACTCACACTGGAGAGCCCAGGCCAGCTTAGCCTCCCAGTTGCTCCAATCACTGTCAACGAAGTATCAGACCACATAGCAGCACTTAAGACAAGAAAAGCTCCTGGCGATGATGGCAATGACAACATAACACTAAAAGCATTGCCGGTCACAGCAGTCCTATTTTTAGTGTTAATCTTTAATGCGGTATTGAGATTGGGGCATGTTCCAATCCAATGGAAAAAGGCGAGAATATGCATGATCTATAAAGCTGGAATGAGCCCCTCGTCCCTAGACTCATACAGGCCTATTAGTTTGTTGCCCACGATCGAAAAACTATTCGAACGTTGTCTGCTTACGCAACTGCTGTCTTTGGACAGAATTAAAGAAAAAATTCCCCCCTTTCAGTTTGGGTTCCGAAAATCTCATGGCACACCGGAACAGCTAAATAGGGTGGTGAATTTTATCCTCGAGGGTTTCGAAGTCAAAGAGTACGTAGTGGCAGCGTACTTAGACATAAAAGAAGCCTTCGACAGAGTCTGGCATGATGGGCTACTCTGCAAAATTAAGCCCTTACTGCCACCTCAACTATATTTAATTGTGCAGAGTTATTTGACAAACCGGTCATTTTCGGTAGTACTCGATGGAGTTGAGTCCAACATGAAGGCCATCGGGGCTGGCGTTCCTCAATGGAGTGTGCTAGGGCCCACGCTCTACACCCTCTTTACCTACGATATGCCCACTGGCTCTACAATTGAAGTCGCGGACCCCCACGACCTTACAATCGCCACTTTTGCAGATGACACAGCCATCTTGTCAAGAAACGAATGTGTCTACGCAGCTACCGACGTCCTGCAGCAATATCTCCACCAATTTCAAATGTGGGCCAAGCGCTGGAATATTGGCATTAATTTAAATAAATGCGCCAATGTGACCTATGCGCTACGGAGGGACATGTGTCCGGGAGTTTTCTTGCGCGGCCAATTGGTGACGCACTTCAACAGCCACAAATACTTAGGTGTGCACCTAGACAGACGCTCGGCACTTTTACAACACTGCTTGTCAAACGCAGAGGTAAATTTTCATCAAAAAAAAATAAAAATTGTGTACCATTAAATTTATAATTTTCGTGAAAAATTAATAAGAAAAAAACAACATTGAGCCAAACAACATTGGGCATGGATGTTAGTGCATCCACGCCCTCTCAACCGAGAGAGCTGCGACCAGAATTCGCTAAAATGATGAGAATTGCTGGCGCTACACCTGCGGAAATTCGTGAAATGATTTCCCTAAATACTGTAAGTGCTTCAAATACTGCAATTAAGTGCAGTAGTAGCAATTTTGCAGCAACGACATGCACATTGACGTCGACAAACTCCATCTACGCGTCTACCTACACTGTCACAACTTCAAGTGGAGGAGTGTGCACCATCCCAAAAATTAACTACAAAAGTGTAGTTGCAGGCGCACCAGAAAGTAATATCAATGAACTAGGAAAGTCATCAGTTAAATCACTCAGCTGGATGACGACCAAAATAAAACGTAAGCTGCCTTCAAGCTTTCCAAAAGCAAATGGTAAAAAAGGGAGGTTAATTGCATCTCAGATATCGATGGACAGACGTCTAAAGGAGATCCCAATAAACTCAAAAAACCAATTTGCAATACTGGATAATGAAGAGAACGATGATCCTACAGAGGAGGAAATAGCCCATGCCGAGGCACTGGCAGAAGAGATGGAAGTAGAGCTGAATGCGGAAAAAGAAGCCAGAGTACCCAGATCCAGGAAGCCACCCCCCATCTTCATTGAAAATGTAAATAATGTGACCCAGATGGAGGCAGAGCTTGATACAGTCATTGGGTCAGATAGTTATACCCTCCACGTTGGAACACAAGGAAAAGTAAGAGTTCACGTTGAAAACTCGAATTCATATCGAAGCCTAGT
Source organism: Drosophila novamexicana (assembly GCF_003285875.2). Lineage (NCBI taxonomy): Eukaryota > Metazoa > Arthropoda > Insecta > Diptera > Drosophilidae > Drosophila > Drosophila novamexicana. Next base: position 37,537 of record NW_020824990.1, on the reverse strand, counting down.
GCAGTTTCTCAAAGAAAATAATGCACATCACTTTACATACCAACTGAAGGAAGACAAGGCCTTCAGGATTATCGTCCGCAATTTGGCTAGCACCACCCCTGAAGATAGCATTAAAGAGGAGTTTATGCGATATGGACACAATGTCCTTCGTATCCACAATCCTCGTCCTCGTAAGGCCCAACAACAGGAAAACGGTGAAGCTATTGAGGAACTAATACAAAATAATTTCTTTTTCATTGATTTGGCTCGCGAGCCTAATAATAAGGATGCGCTGAAAATCAAGCAAATAGGGCGACAAAGAGTCTTGGTTGAAATACCAAAGAAAAATTTGAATGCCATCCTGTGCCACAGATGCCAAGGATTTGGACATACAAAAAACTACTGTATGAGGCCTTATACCTGTGGAAAGTGTGCTCAAAATCATCCAACAGCTCAATGCAAAGAAACCTTGGTTGAGAATCTTTGCTGTATCAACTGCGGTGGAAACCATGAGGCTTGGCATAAGGGGTGCAATGTGTTCAAAGCTAGAACGCAAGAAAGAAGACCAAAAGTAAGTCTAGGACTTAAAAGTAATGTCAGTGGCAAAAAAGACCGTCAGCAACACATTCCAGCAACCTTAGTGCGAGGAAATATTTCCTACGCCGATACTCTGCGTACTGGGCTGGAAAAGTTCAATAAAGAGACGTCAATTAGGAACCCTACCCCCAAGCACCAAGATACCCCACCCCACAATAGTTCAAGGCTGGAGGCTGCAATAGAAGCACTCACTGTGAAAGTCGACACTCTACAAGCTATGTTTAAGGAACTTCAGGAGACGAATCAGTTCCTAAAACAAATGTGTCTGAGTCTATTGAACGCCAAAAAATGATGCACAATTCACTAAGCCTCGGATTGTGGAATGCCCGTGGTATCTCTGGGCATGTGGAGGAGCTTAAGCACTTCCTAACTGAACATAATATTGACGTGATGCTAATTACAGAGACCTGGCTTCAGACCGGTGTATCCATCTTTATTCCAGGCTACAAAATTCACAAAGCGGATCATCCTAGCGATAGAGCAAGAGGAGGAGCGGCGGTGCTTATTAAGCAGGAGATCGAATATTTCCAAAATGAACCGGTAAGGATGGAGAAATTGCAAATGGCCAGCATCCAGATTGCAACTAGCAGGGGTGAATTAACCATTGCTTCGGCATATCTCCCGCCGCAACTGTCGTGGTCAGCAATGGAATTCCAGCAACTTTTTAGCGGACTAGGAAGAATGTTCCTTATAGGAGGCGATTTTAACGCAAAAAACAGATGCTGGGGTTGCTTTAGAGCTAACGCAAGAGGCACCTGCTTACTGGACGCGGTGCAAAACTCATCATCTGAAATACTAGCGACTGGGCAAGCCACTCATTTCCCGTTTGCCCAAAGTTACACGCCGAGTGCCATTGACTTCTTTATTTATAACGGACTTCACCCAGATGGCTTAAGTATAAGGCCTGAGTTTCAGCTATCCTCTGATCATATCCCACTAGTAGTTGGTTACGACTGTATTCCAAAGGGCAAAACAATTAAAGGTCGTCTGCTGCCTCCTGGAGCCAACATTGCTGCTTTTCGACGAGATCTAGAGGAAACTCTAGACCTAAACTTGGAAATACTTGCACCAGAAGACATCGAAGATGTATATGCGCTATTCCTGAACAAGGTTCACTCGGCAGCCCTCATTTCTGCGCCAGTAAGCCGATCAGAAAGCTCACGACCACAAGTGAGACTTCCGCCAGCAATCCATACACTACTGCTGATTAAGAGAAGGATTAGAAGGCAGTACTGTCGAACCGGAGATCCAATTGTGGACAGGATCTACCGTAGAGTGTCGAACCGTGTCAAAAAGCTGCTGCAGCTGAATAGACAAAGGGAAACCGACCGTTTTTTGGAAAATGTTTCTCCAGATGAATCCTCAAGTCACTCCCTATGGAGACTGACGAGAAGGCACAAACAGCAAGTGTCCCCCAAATTTCCGATCAGAAAGCCTGATGGATCTTGGGCCAGATCCCCAAAGGAACGGGCTGATGCATTTGCCGAAGACTTGGAGGATCGCTTCAAGCCTTTTAATACAAGTTCGGCAAGCATGAACAGAAGGGTTCAACTCACACTGGAGAGCCCAGGCCAGCTAAGCCTCCCAGTTGCTCCAATCACTGTCAACGAAGTATCAGACCACATAGCAGCACTTAAGACAAGAAAAGCTCCTGGCGATGATGGCATCGACAACATAACACTAAAGGCATTGCCGGTCAGAGCAGTCCTATTTTTAGTGTTAATCTTTAATGCGGTATTGAGATTGGGGCATGTTCCAAGCCAATGGAAAAAGGCGAGAATATGCATGATCTATAAGGCTGGAATGAGCCCCTCGTCCCTAGACTCATACAGGCCTATTAGTTTGTTGCCCACGATCGGAAAACTATTCGAACGTTGTCTGCTTACGAGACTGCTGTCTTTGGACAGAATTAAAGAAAAAATTCCCCCCTTTCAGTTTGGGTTCCGAAAATCTCATGGCACACCGGAACAGCTAAATAGGGTGGTGAATTTTATCCTCGAGGGTTTCGAAGCCAAAGAGTACGTAGTGGCAGCGTACTTAGACATAAAACAAGCCTTCGACAGAGTCTGGCATGATGGGCTACTCTGCAAAATTAAGCCCTTACTGCCACCTCAACTATATTTAATAGTGCAGAATTATTTGACAAACCGGTCATTTTCGGTAGTACTCGATGGAGTTGAGTCAAACATGAAGGCCATCGGGGCTGGCGTTCCTCAAGGGAGTGTGCTAGGGCCCACGCTCTACACCCTCTTTACCTACGATATGCCCACTGGCTCTACAATTGAAGTCGCGGACCCCCACGACCTTACAATCGCCACTTTTGCAGATGACACAGCCATCTTGTCAAGAAACGATTGTGTCTACGAAGCTACCGACGTCCTGCAGCAATATCTCCACCAATTTGAAATGTGGGCCAAGCGCTGGAATATTGGCATTAATTTAAATAAATGCGCCAATGTGACCTATGCGCTACGGAGGGACATGTGTCCGGGAGTTTTCTTGCGCGGCCAATTGGTGACGCACTTCAACAGCCACAAATACTTAGGTGTGCACCTAGACAGACGCTTGAACTTTAACAAGCACATCACAAGTGTTTCAGTAACCCTAAAGAACAGAATAAGAAAACTAAGATGGCTTCTGAACAGTAGAAATGCGCTATCTTTGAAAAATAAAGTCACCATTTATAAATCCTGCATAGCTCCCGCCTGGCGTTATGGTATCCAGGTATATGGCATTGCTGCAAAGTCCAGTCTTTCAAAAATCAGGGTGCTCCAAGCAAAAACGCTCCGATATCTGTCTGGTGCCCCCTGGTATATGAGAACCTCCGACTTGGAAAAAGACTTAGGAGTGCCCAAAGTCGGGGACATAATAAATATACAGGCCGCAAATTATATAGCGCGACTGAGAAGTCATCCTAATCGACTGGCTAGGCGTCTTCTGAATAGGCGCAGAATTGGAGGACTCCGAACGCGGAGGAGACTACGAAGGTCTCACCCAATAGATCTCCCAGATCGATTTATATAGTTGACACTGTAAATTTGTATATAAGACTTACCAGTAGAATAAGTAGATTGTAAATATTCATACAAATTTAATTTAAGTTGTTCCAGATAATAACAGAAAAATTAAAATAAAGCTAAACTTAATAATAATAATAAAAAAAAAAAAGACAGACGCTTGAACTCTAACAAGCACATCACAAGTGTCTCTGTAACCCTAAAAATAGAATAGGAAAACTAAGATGGCTTCTGAGGAGTAGAAATGCCTTGTCACTGAAAAATAAAGTCACCATTTATAAATCCTGCATAGCTCCCGCCTGGCGTTATGGTATCCAGGTATATGACATTGCTGCAAAGTCCAGTCTTTCAAAAATCAGGGTGCTCCAAGCAAAAACGCTCCGATATCTGTCTGGTGCCCCCTGGTATATGAGAACCTCCGACTTGGAAAAAGACTTAGGAGTGCCCAAAGTCGGGGACATAATAAATATACAGGCCGCAAATTATATAGCGCGACTGAGAAGTCATCCTAATCGACTGGCTAGGCGTCTTCTGAATAGGCGCAGAATTGGAGGACTCAGTACGCGGAGGAGACTACGAAGGTCTCACCCAATAGATCTCCCAGATCGATTTATATAGTTGACACCGTAAATTTGTATATAAGACTTACCAGTAGAATAAGTAGATTGTAAATATTCATTCAAATTTAATTTAAGTTGTTCCAGATAATAACTTTTTTTTTGTCAAGTGAATTCAAACAGCAAAGAAAAAAACTCACAAGAATAGAAGTTGCGAAAAGAAATACACATTTTGCCAAAAAAAACAATTGCATACTTTTACCAAAAATAAAAAATAAAAACCATTGCATACTTTAACTAAAAATAAAAACCATTGCATACCCTCACTAAGAATAAAACCATTGTATACCTTTAATGCAGGTTTTATTATAAACATTTGCATACTTTTACCAAAAATAAAAAATAAAAACCATTGCATACTTTAACTAAAAATAAAAACCATTGCATACCGTCACTAAGAATAAAACCATTGCATACCTTTAATGCAGGTTTTATTATAAATAAACAACTGCTACTAAACATCAAAAAAAAATAAAAATTGTGTACCATTAAATTTATAATTTTCGTGAAAAATTAATAAGAAAAAAACAACATTGAGCCAAACAACATTGGGCATGGATGTTAGTGCATCCACGCCCTCTCAACCGAGAGAGCTGCGACCAGAATTCGCTAAAATGATGAGAATTGCTGGCGCTACACCTGCGGAAATTCGTGAAATGATTTCCCTAAATACTGTAAGTGCTTCAAATACTGCAATTAAGTGCAGTAGTAGCAATTTTGCAGCAACGACATGCACATTGACGTCGACAAACTCCATCTACGCGTCTACCTACACTGTCACAACTTCAAGTGGAGGAGTGTGCACCATCCCAAATATTAACTACAAAAGTGTAGTTGCAGGCGCATCAGAAAATAATATCAATGAACTAGGAAAGTCATCAGTGAAATCACTCAGCTGGATGACGACCAAAATAAAACGTAAGCTGCCTTCAAGCTTTCCAAAAGCAAATGGTAAAAAAGGGAGGTTAATTGCATCTCAGATATCGATGGACAGACGTCTAAAGGAGATCCCAATAAACTCAAAAAACCAATTTGCAATACTGGATAATGAAGAAAACGATGATCCTACAGAGGAGGAAATAGCCCATGCCGAGGCACTGGCAGAAGAGATGGAAGTAGAGCTGAATGCGGAAAAAGAAGCCAGAGTACCCAGATCCAGGAAGCCACCCCCCATCTTCATTGAAAATGTAAATAATGTGACCCAGATGGAGGCAGAGCTTGATACAGTCATTGGGTCAGATAGTTATACCCTCCACGTTGGAACACAAGGAAAAGTAAGAGTTCACGTTGAAAACTCGAATTCATATCGAAGCCTAGTGCAGTTTCTCAAAGAAAATAATGCACATCACTTTACATACCAACTGAAGGAAGACAAGGCCTTCAGGCTTATCGTCCGCAATTTGGCTATCACCACCCCTGAAGATAGCATTAAAGAGGAGTTTATGCGATATGGACACAGTGTCCTTCAGTTCCACAATCCTCGTCCTCGTAAGGCCCAACAACAGGAAAACGGTGAAGCTATTGAGGAACTAATACAAAATAATTTCTTTTTCATTGATTTGGCTCGCGAGCCTAATAATAAGGATGCGCTGAAAATCAAGCAAATAGGGCGACAAAGAGTCTTGGTTGAAATACCAAAGAAAAATTTGAATGCCATCCTGTGCCACAGATGCCAAGGATTTGGACATACAAAAAACTACTGTATGAGGCCTTATACCTGTGGAAAGTGTGCTCAAAATCATCCAACAGCTCAATGCAAAGAAACCTTGGTTGAGAATCTTTGCTGTATCAACTGCGGTGGAAACCATGAGGCTTGGCATAAGGGGTGCAATGTGTTCAAAGCTAGAACGCAAGAAAGAAGACCAAAAGTAAGTCTAGGACTTAAAAGTAATGTCAGTGGCAAAAAAGACCGTCAGCAACACATTCCAGCAACCTTAGTGCGAGGAAATATTTCGTACGCCGATACTCTGCGTACTGGGCTGGAAAAGTTCAATAAAGAGACGTCAATTAGGAACCCTACCCCCAAGCACCAAGATACCCCACCCCACAATAGTTCAAGGCTGGAGGCTGCAATAGAAGCACTCACTGTGAAAGTCGACACTCTACAAGCTATGTTTAAGGAACTTCAGGAGACGAATCAGTTCCTAAAACAAATGTGTCTGAGTCTATTGAACGCCAAAAAATGATACACAATTCACTAAGCCTCGGATTGTGGAATGCCCGTGGTATCTCTGGGCATGTGGAGGAGCTTAAGCACTTCCTAACTGAACATAATATTGACGTGATGCTAATTACAGAGACCTGGCTTCAGACCGGTGTATCCATCTTTATTCCAGGCTACAAAATTCACAAAGCGGATCATCCTAGCGATAGAGCAAGAGGAGGAGCGGCGGTGCTTATTAAGCAGGAGATCGAATATTTCCAAAATGAACCGGTAAGGATGGAGAAATTGCAAATGGCCAGCATCCAGATTGCAACTAGCAGGGGTGAATTAACCATTGCTTCGGCATATCTCCCGCCGCAACTGTCGTGGTCAGCAATGGAATTCCAGCAACTTTTTAGCGGACTAGGAAGAATGTTCCTTATAGGAGGCGATTTTAACGCAAAAAACAGATGCTGGGGTTGCTTTAGAGCTAACGCAAGAGGCACCTGCTTACTGGACGCGGTGCAAAACTCATCATCTGAAATACTAGCGACTGGGCAAGCCACTCATTTCCCGTTTGCCCAAAGTTACACGCCGAGTGCCATTGACTTCTTTATTTATAACGGACTTCACCCAGATGGCTTAAGTATAAGGCCTGAGTTTCAGCTATCCTCTGATCATATCCCACTAGTAGTTGGTTACGACTGTATTCCAAAGGGCAAAACAATTAAAGGTCGTCTGCTGCCTCCTGGAGCCAACATTGCTGCTTTTCGACGAGATCTAGAGGAAACTCTAGACCTAAACTTGGAAATACTTGCACCAGAAGACATCGAAGATGTATATGCGCTATTCCTGAACAAGGTTCACTCGGCAGCCCTCATTTCTGCGCCAGTAAGCCGATCAGAAAGCTCACGACCACAAGTGAGACTTCCGCCAGCAATCCATACACTACTGCTGATTAAGAGAAGGATTAGAAGGCAGTACTGTCGAACCGGAGATCCAATTGTGGACAGGATCTACCGTAGAGTGTCGAACCGTGTCAAAAAGCTGCTGCAGCTGAATAGACAAAGGGAAACCGACCGTTTTTTGGAAAATGTTTCTCCAGATGAATCCTCAAGTCACTCCCTATGGAGACTGACGAGAAGGCACAAACAGCAAGTGTCCCCCAAATTTCTGATCAGAAAGCCTGATGGATCTTGGGCCAGATCCCCAAAGGAACGGGCTGATGCATTTGCCGAAGACTTGGAGGATCGCTTCAAGCCTTTTAATACAAGTTCGGCAAGCATGAACAGAAGGGTTCAACTCACACTGGAGAGCCCAGGCCAGCTAAGCCTCCCAGTTGCTCCAATCACTGTCAACGAAGTATCAGACCACATAGCAGCACTTAAGACAAGAAAAGCTCCTGGCGATGATGGCATCGACAACATAACACTAAAGGCATTGCCGGACAGAGCAGTCCTATTTTTAGTGTTAATCTTTAATGCGGTATTGAGATTGGGGCATGTTCCAAGCCAGTGGAAAAAGGCGAGAATATGCATGATCTATAAGGCTGGAATGAGCCCCTCGTCCCTAGACTCATACAGGCCTATTAGTTTGTTGCCCACGATCGGAAAACTATTCGAACGTTGTCTGCTTACGAGACTGCTGTCTTTGGACAGAATTAAAGAAAAAATTCCCCCCTTTCAGTTTGGGTTCCGAAAATCTCATGGCACACCGGAACAGCTAAATAGGGTGGTGAATTTTATCCTCGAGGGTTTCGAAGCCAAAGAGTACGTAGTGGCAGCGTACTTAGACATAAAACAAGCCTTCGACAGAGTCTGGCATGATGGGCTACTCTGCAAAATTAAGCCCTTACTGCCACCTCAACTATATTTAATTGTGCAGAATTATTTGACAAACCGGTCATTTTCGGTAGTACTCGATGGAGTTGAGTCAAACATGAAGGCCATCGGGGCTGGCGTTCCTCAAGGGAGTGTGCTAGGGCCCACGCTCTACACCCTCTTTACCTACGATATGCCCACTGGCTCTACAATTGAAGTCGCGGACCCCCACGACCTTACAATCGCCACTTTTGCAGATGACACAGCCATCTTGTCAAGAAACGATTGTGTCTACGAAGCTACCGACGTCCTGCAGCAATATCTCCACCAATTTGAAATGTGGGCCAAGCGCTGGAATATTGGCATTAATTTAAATAAATGCGCCAATGTGACCTATGCGCTACGGAGGGACATGTGTCCGGGAGTTTTCTTGCGCGGCCAATTGGTGAAGCACTTCAACAGCCACAAATACTTAGGTGTGCACCTAGACAGACGCTTGAACTTTAACAAGCACATCACAAGTGTTTCAGTAACCCTAAAGAACAGAATAAGAAAACTAAGATGGCTTCTGAACAGTAGAAATGCGCTATCTTTGAAAAATAAAGTCACCATTTATAAATCCTGCATAGCTCCCGCCTGGCGTTATGGTATCCAGGTATATGGCATTGCTGCAAAGTCCAGTCTTTCAAAAATCAGGGTGCTCCAAGCAAAAACGCTCCGATATCTGTCTGGTGCCCCCTGGTATATGAGAACCTCCGACTTGGAAAAAGACTTAGGAGTGCCCAAAGTCGGGGACATAATAAATATACAGGCCGCAAATTATATAGCGCGACTGAGAAGTCATCCTAATCGACTGGCTAGGCGTCTTCTGAATAGGCGCAGAATTGGAGGACTCCGAACGCGGAGGAGACTACGAAGGTCTCACCCAATAGATCTCCCAGATCGATTTATATAGTTGACACTGTAAATTTGTATATAAGACTTACCAGTAGAATAAGTAGATTGTAAATATTCATACAAATTTAATTTAAGTTGTTCCAGATAATAACAGAAAAATTAAAATAAAGCTAAACTTAATAAAAACTTAATAAAAACACTGCTACTTAAACAATTATATGCCCAATGCGAAAAATTTTTCATACAAGTATCGAGGTTAACAAATGAGCTGGAACACCTATAGGGAAATAAAGACCGAGTACAACAGTGACGATAGTATAGGCGAAGAACAAGTTGGTTGGTGCCCAGAATATCAGGTAGCTAACACAATGGACCCTTCACAGATTCAAGCTCTCATTGACAATGCCGTTAAATCGGCACTGTCGCAACAACAGTCCCAGATAAATTCAATAACTCAGGAAATACAAAGGTTGCAAGTGAAAACGCCAGCAGTCGTCTCTTACCAAAAGATAACTGTTGTTCCTGGGGTAAAATGTGACATAAAACTCGACATAATAAAATCAGTACCAGACTTCTCTGGTGCACAAGACCAATATGTTGCTTGGAGACAAGCAGCAATCGATGCGTATGAACTTTTTAAGCCCTTCGACGGTAGTAGCGAACACTACCAAGCAGTAGCCATTCTTAGGAACAAGGTCACAGGGCCTGCTGGAGCCTTACTTATCTCCTACAACACGGTGCTAAATTTCGACGCCATCCTGGCTAGACAAGATTGCACCTATGCCGACCGAACGTCCTTACGCCTACTGAGGCAAAACTTAGACATGGTCAGACAGGGTGAAATGACACTTATGCAGTACTATGATGAGGTCGAAAAGAGACTAACTCTGGTAACTAATAAAATTGTTATGTCACACGAACAAGAAGGCGCTGATTTGCTTAACGCTGAAGTTAGAGCCGATGCCTTGCACTCCTTCATATCAGGCTTGAGGAAACAGCTCAGAGCTGTCGTATTCCCAGCGCAACCCAAAGACTTACCCTCTGCGCTAGACCTCGCCATAGAAACAGAAGCCAGCATTGAGAGAAGCATGTTTGCAAACTCCTATGCTAAAGTTGTTGAGGAACGATCCCAAACAGCTGAAAACGGCAAACACAAACCATATGGTAAACAGAATAAAAACTACAAGGAAGACCACGGTCAAGATAGAAACCCCCATTACAAACACAAGAAAAATGCTCCAAAGGAGCAACCTAATAAAGAAAGCCATTTTTTTTTTTATGATTATTAAGTTTAGCTTTATTTTAATTTTTCTGTTATTATCTGGAACAACTTAAATTAAATTTGTATGAATATTTACAATCTACTTATTCTACTGGTAAGTCTTATATACAAATTTACAGTGTCAACTATATAAATCGATCTGGGAGATCTATTGGGTGAGACCTTCGTAGTCTCCTCCGCGTTCGGAGTCCTCCAATTCTGCGCCTATTCAGAAGACGCCTAGCCAGTCGATTAGGATGACTTCTCAGTCGCGCTATATAATTTGCGGCCTGTATATTTATTATGTCCCCGACTTTGGGCACTCCTAAGTCTTTTTCCAAGTCGGAGGTTCTCATATACCAGGGGGCACCAGACAGATATCGGAGCGTTTTTGCTTGGAGCACCCTGATTTTTGAAAGACTGGACTTTGCAGCAATGCCATATACCTGGATACCATAACGCCAGGCGGGAGCTATGCAGGATTTATAAATGGTGACTTTATTTTTCAAAGATAGCGCATTTCTACTGTTCAGAAGCCATCTTAGTTTTCTTATTCTGTTCTTTAGGGTTACTGAAACACTTGTGATGTGCTTGTTAAAGTTCAAGCGTCTGTCTAGGTGCACACCTAAGTATTTGTGGCTGTTGAAGTGCGTCACCAATTGGCCGCGCAAGAAAACTCCCGGACACATGTCCCTCCGTAGCGCATAGGTCACATTGGCGCATTTATTTAAATTAATGCCAATATTCCAGCGCTTGGCCCACATTTCAAATTGGTGGAGATATTGCTGCAGGACGTCGGTAGCTTCGTAGACACAATCGTTTCTTGACAAGATGGCTGTGTCATCTGCAAAAGTGGCGATTGTAAGGTCGTGGGGGTCCGCGACTTCAATTGTAGAGCCAGTGGGCATATCGTAGGTAAAGAGGGTGTAGAGCGTGGGCCCTAGCACACTCCCTTGAGGAACGCCAGCCCCGATGGCCTTCATGTTTGACTCAACTCCATCGAGTACTACCGAAAATGACCGGTTTGTCAAATAATTCTGCACAATTAAATATAGTTGAGGTGGCAGTAAGGGCTTAATTTTGCAGAGTAGCCCATCATGCCAGACTCTGTCGAAGGCTTGTTTTATGTCTAAGTACGCTGCCACTACGTACTCTTTGGCTTCGAAACCCTCGAGGATAAAATTCACCACCCTATTTAGCTGTTCCGGTGTGCCATGAGATTTTCGGAACCCAAACTGAAAGGGGGGAATTTTTTCTTTAATTCTGTCCAAAGACAGCAGTCTCGTAAGCAGACAACGTTCGAATAGTTTTCCGATCGTGGGCAACAAACTAATAGGCCTGTATGAGTCTAGGGACGAGGGGCTCATTCCAGCCTTATAGATCATGCATATTCTCGCCTTTTTCCATTGGCTTGGAACATGCCCCAATCTCAATACCGCATTAAAGATTAACACTAAAAATAGGACTGCTCTGACCGGCAATGCCTTTAGTGTTATGTTGTCGATGCCATCATCGCCAGGAGCTTTTCTTGTCTTAAGTGCTGCTATGTGGTCTGATACTTCGTTGACAGTGATTGGAGCAACTGGGAGGCTTAGCTGGCCTGGGCTCTCCAGTGTGAGTTGAACCCTTCTGTTCATGCTTGCCGAACTTGTATTAAAAGGCTTGAAGCGATCCTCCAAGTCTTCGGCAAATGCGTCAGCCCGTTCCTTTGGGGATCTGGCCCAAGATCCATCAGGCTTTCTGATCGGAAATTTGGGGGACACTTGCTGTTTGTGCCTTCTCGTCAGTCTCCATAGGGAGTGACTTGAGGATTCATCTGGAGAAACATTTTCCAAAAAACGGTCGGTTTCCCTTTGTCTATTCAGCTGCAGCAGCTTTTTGACACGGTTCGACACTCTACGGTAGATCCTGTCCACAATTGGATCTCCGGTTCGACAGTACTGCCTTCTAATCCTTCTCTTAATCAGCAGTAGTGTATGGATTGCTGGCGGAAGTCTCACTTGTGGTCGTGAGCTTTCTGATCGGCTTACTGGCGCAGAAATGAGGGCTGCCGAGTGAACCTTGTTCAGGAATAGCGCATATACATCTTCGATGTCTTCTGGTGCAAGTATTTCCAAGTTTAGGTCTAGAGTTTCCTCTAGATCTCGTCGAAAAGCAGCAATGTTGGCTCCAGGAGGCAGCAGACGACCTTTAATTGTTTTGCCCTTTGGAATACAGTCGTAACCAACTACTAGTGGGATATGATCAGAGGATAGCTGAAACTCAGGCCTTATACTTAAGCCATCTGGGTGAAGTCCGTTATAAATAAAGAAGTCAATGGCACTCGGCGTGTAGCTTTGGGCAAACGGGAAATGAGTGGCTTGCCCAGTCGCTAGTATTTCAGATGATGAGTTTTGCACCGCGTCCAGTAAGCAGGTGCCTCTTGCGTTAGCTCTAAAGCAACCCCAGCATCTGTTTTTTGCGTTAAAATCGCCTCCTATAAGGAACATTCTTCCTAGTCCGCTAAAAAGTTGCTGGAATTCCATTGCTGACCACGACAGTTGCGGCGGGAGATATGCCGAAGCAATGGTTAATTCACCCCTGCTAGTTGCAATCTGGATGCTGGCCATTTGCAATTTCTCCATCCTTACCGGTTCATTTTGGAAATATTCGATCTCCTGCTTAATAAGCACCGCCGCTCCTCCTCTTGCTCTATCGCTAGGATGATCCGCTTTGTGAATTTTGTAGCCTGGAATAAAGATGGATACACCGGTCTGAAGCCAGGTCTCTGTAATTAGCATCACGTCAATATTATGTTCAGTTAGGAAGTGCTTAAGCTCCTCCACATGCCCAGAGATACCACGGGCATTCCACAATCCGAGGCTTAGTGAATTGTGCATCATTTTTTGGCGTTCAATAGACTCAGACACATTTGTTTTAGGAACTGATTCGTCTCCTGAAGTTCCTTAAACATAGCTTGTAGAGTGTCGACTTTCACAGTGAGTGCTTCTATTGCAGCCTCCAGCCTTGAACTATTGTGGGGTGGGGTATCTTGGTGCTTGGGGGTAGGGTTCCTAATTGACGTCTCTTTATTGAACTTTTCCAGCCCAGTACGCAGAGTATCGGCGTACGAAATATTTCCTCGCACTAAGGTTGCTGGAATGTGTTGCTGACGGTCTTTTTTGCCACTGACATTACTTTTAAGTCCTAGACTTACTTTTGGTCTTCTTTCTTGCGTTCTAGCTTTGAACACATTGCACCCCTTATGCCAAGCCTCATGGTTTCCACCGCAGTTGATACAGCAAAGATTCTCAACCAAGGTTTCTTTGCATTGAGCTGTTGGATGATTTTGAGCACACTTTCCACAGGTATAAGGCCTCATACAGTAGTTTTTTGTATGTCCAAATCCTTGGCATCTGTGGCACAGGATGGCATTCAAATTTTTCTTTGGTATTTCAACCAAGACTCTTTGTCGCCCTATTTGCTTGATTTTCAGCGCATCCTTATTATTAGGCTCGCGAGCCAAATCAATGAAAAAGAAATTATTTTGTATTAGTTCCTCAATAGCTTCACCGTTTTCCTGTTGTTGGGCCTTACGAGGACGAGGATTGTGGATACGAAGGACATTGTGTCCATATCGCATAAACTCCTCTTTAATGCTATCTTCAGGGGTGGTGCTAGCCAAATTGCGGACGATAATCCTGAAGGCCTTGTCTTCCTTCAGTTGGTATGTAAAGTGATGTGCATTATTTTCTTTGAGAAACTGCACTAGGCTTCGATATGAATTCGAGTTTTCAACGTGAACTCTTACTTTTCCTTGTGTTCCAACGTGGAGGGTATAACTATCTGACCCAATGACTGTATCAAGCTCTGCCTCCATCTGGGTCACATTATTTACATTTTCAATGAAGATGGGGGGTGGCTTCCTGGATCTGGGTACTCTGGCTTCTTTTTCCGCATTCAGCTCTACTTCCATCTCTTCTGCCAGTGCCTCGGCATGGGCTATTTCCTCCTCTGTAGGATCATCGTTCTCTTCATTATCCAGTATTGCAAATTGGTTTTTTGAGTTTATTGGGATCTCCTTTAGACGTCTGTCCATCGATATCTGAGATGCAATTAACCTCCCTTTTTTACCATTTGCTTTTGGAAAGCTTGAAGGCAGCTTACGTTTTATTTTGGTCGTCATCCAGCTGAGTGATTTAACTGATGACTTTCCTAGTTCATTGATATTACTTTCTGGTGCGCCTGCAACTACACTTTTGTAGTTAATTTTTGGGATGGTGCACACTCCTCCACTTGAAGTTGTGACAGTGTAGGTAGACGCGTAGATGGAGTTTGTCGACGTCAATGTGCATGTCGTTGCTGCAAAATTGCTACTACTGCACTTAATTGCAGTATTTGAAGCACTTACAGTATTTAGGGAAATCATTTCACGAATTTCCGCAGGTGTAGCGCCAGCAATTCTCATCATTTTAGCGAATTCTGGTCGCAGCTCTCTCGGTTGAGAGGGCGTGGATGCACTAACATCCATGCCCAATGTTGTTTGGCTCAATGTTGTTTTTTTCTTATTAATTTTTCACGAAAATTATAAATTTAATGGTACACAATTTTTATTTTTTTTTGATGAAAATTTACCTCTGCGTTTGACAAGCAGTGTTGTAAAAGTAAAGAAAGCCAAGAGCCAGCTCCACAACCGATGGAGGTAGATTCTTTTTCCAAATTTAGGCAGCGTACTGAATACAACCAGAACCAACCAAATGAGTCAAACGCTACTAAGAGGAGGAACTCCTCAGAGCGACAAACAGGTCCGAGACGGCAACGTCTTAACAACATTGTTCAAACGGATTCCGAAGAACAAAAGGTAGCATACGAAAAAGCCGCAAAGGCTGCTGTCGAAGAAATTGCCAGCGAGGAAGAGTACGATCAAGCCGACTCTGTCCATTTTTTAGGGAACACTTTCGGTTACCGTTCATCGAACGACGGTTGGCTGGGAGAACATTAAAAATGCTAATCGATACTGGGGCGGCAAAAAACTATGTTAAGCCCGTAAAGGAGTTGAAAACCATATTGCCGGTCGCCAAACCTTTCTCGGTGAATTCGATCCACGGGTCCACTGAAATAAAGGAAAAATGCCTGATAAACATTTTTAATCACACTTCCCCCTTTTTTCTATTAGACACACTTAGTTCGTTCGATGCCATTATTGGATTCGACTTGTTAACACAAGCCGGGCTACAGTTGAACCTTACTAGAGTATCAGGGCATTTCTGAAGAAATTCAATACCAGAAGTGCACTGATGTAAATTTCACCGATGTAAACGACATCGTAGTTCCTATCTCTATCAAAAAAGAGTTCAGGAACATGATACTTAAGAGGAAAAAGGCCTTTTCAACAACGGAAGAATCACTCCCTTTCAACACCTCTGTCACCGCCACAATCCGTACGATTGACAACGAGCCAATATATGCCAGAAGTTACCCAAGTCTAATGGGCGTGTCCGACTTCATAAATAATGAGGTCAAGCAACTACTAAAAGACGGCTTCATTAGACCATCAAGGTCGCCCTACAACAGCCCAACGTGGGTTGTTGACAAAAAAGGCACAGACGCCTATGGCAACGCAAACAAAAGATTAGTCATCGACTTCAGGAAACTGAACGAGAAGACTATACCTGACCGTTACCCGATGCCCAGCATTCCCATGATTCTAGCGAACCTGGGAAACGCTAAATACTTCACTACCCTTGATCTAAAGTCAGGGTATCACCAAATATACCTTGCAGAACATGACCGCGAAAAAACAGCATTCTCTGTTTGCGGTGGCAAATATGAATTCTGCCGACTGCCATTTGGTCTTAAGAATGCGGGCAGCATCTTCCAAAGGGCAATCGATGATGTTCTAAGGGAACATATTGGCAGCACAGTACTCAAGTGCCTGATTGAAGCCAATATGAGGGTGAGCCAGGAGAAAACCAACTTTTTTAAAGAAAGCGTAGAGTATCTTGGTTTCATCGTAAGCAAAGACGGCACCAGATCCGACCCAAAGAAGGTCAAGGCCATTCAAGCTATTACAGAGTCTTCTAGACAAATCTCAATGCCCTACAAAATGATCCCCAATCGGACGCTGCAACCGTTCACAGCGAAATTTCACTGACCTACACGGTCGAGGCCACGGACAAACCGTTAAACTGCTTCAGAAACCAGATCGTTCTGGAAGAAGCGCGTTTCCCATTGAAACGCACCATAGTTTTATTCCGCAACAAAACTCGCCACTTGATCAATTTTACTGCTAAGAGCAGCATTTTAGAAACCCTCAAGGAAGTTGTAAATACGGAGGTTGTGAACGCGATCCATTGCAACCTTCCCACATTAGCACAACACTGCTTGTCAAACGCAGAGGTAAATTTTCATCAAAAAAAAAATAAAAATTGTGTACCATTAAATTTATTATTTTCGTGAAAAATTAATAAGAAAAAAACAACATTGAGCCAAACAACATTGGGCATGGATGTTAGTGCATCCACGCCCTCTCAACCGAGAGAGCTGCGACCAGAATTCGCTAAAATGATGAGAATTGCTGGCGCTACACCTGCGGAAATTCGTGAAATGATTTCCTTAAATACTGTAAGTGCTTCAAATACTGCAATTAAGTGCAGTAGTAGCAATTTTGCAGCAACGACATGCACATTGACGTCGACAAACTCCATCTACGCGTCTACCTACACTGTCACAACTTCAAGTGGAGGAGTGTGCACCATCCCAAAAATTAACTACAAAAGTGTAGTTGCAGACGCATCAGAAAATAATATCAATGAACTAGGAAAGTCATCAGTGAAATCACTCAGCTGGATGACGACCAAAATAAAACGTAAGCTGCCTTCAAGCTTTCCAAAAGCAAATGGTAAAAAAGGGAGGTTAATTGCATCTCAGATATCGATGGACAGACGTCTAAAGGAGATCCCAATAAACTCAAAAAACCAATTTGCAATACTGGATAATGAAGAAAACGATGATCCTACAGAGGAGGAAATAGCCCATGCCGAGGCACTGGCAGAAGAGATGGAAGTAGAGCTGAATGCGGAAAAAGAAGCCAGAGTACCCAGATCCAGGAAGCCACCCCCCATCTTCATTGAAAATGTAAACAATGTGACCCAGATGAAGGCAGAGCTTGATGCAGTCATTGGGTCAGATAGTTATACCCTCCACGTTGGAACACAAGGAAAAGTAAGAGTTCACGTTGAAAACTCGAATTCATATCGAAGCCTAGTGCAGTTTCTCAAGGAAAATAATGCACATCACTTTACATACCAACTGAAGGAAGACAAGGCCTTCAGGATTATCGTCCGCAATTTGGCTAGCACCACCCCTGAAGATAGCATTAAAGAAGAGTTTATGCGATATGGACACAGTGTCCTTCGTATCCACAATCCTCGTCCTCGTAAGGCCCAACAACAGGAAAACGGTGAAGCTATTGAGGAACTAATACAAAATAATTTCTTTTTCATTGATTTGGCTCGCAAGCCTAATAATAAGGATGCGCTGATAATCAAGCAAATAGGGCGACAAAGAGTCTTGGTTGAAATACCAAAGAAAAATTTGAATGCCATCCTGTGCCACAGATGCCAAGGATCTAAGAGGAGGAACTCCTCAGAGCGACAAACAGGTCCGAGACGGCAACGTCTTAACAACATTGTTCAAACGGATTCCGAAGAACAAAAGGTAGCATACGAAAAAGCCGCAAAGGCTGCTGTCGAAGAAATTGCCAGCGAGGAAGAGTACGATCAAGCCGACTCTGTCCATTTTTTAGGGAACACTCCCGGTTACCGTTCATCGAACGACGGTTGGCTGGGAGAACATTAACTATGCTAATCGATACTGGGGCGGCAAAAAACTATGTTAAGCCCGTAAAGGAGCTGAAAACCATATTGCCGGTCGCCAAACCTTTCTCGGTGAATTCGATCCACGGGTCCACTGAAATAAAGGAAAAATGCCTGATAAACATTTTTAATCACACTTCCCCCTTTTTTCTATTAGACACACTTAGTTCGTTCGATGCCATTATTGGATTCGACTTGTTAACACAAGCCGGGCTACAGTTGAACCTTACTAGAGTATCAGGGCATTTCTGAAGAAATTCAATACCAGAAGTGCACTGATGTAAATTTCACCGATGTAAACGACATCGTAGTTCCTATCTCTATCAAAAAAGAGTTCAGGAACATGATACTTAAGAGGAAAAAGGCCTTTTCAACAACGGAAGAAGCACTCCCTTTCAACACCTCTGTCACCGCCACAATCCGTACGATTGACAACGAGCCAATATATGCCAGAAGTTACCCAAGTCTAATGGGCGTGTCCGACTTCATAAATAATGAGGTCAAGCAACTACTAAAAGACGGCTTCATTAGACCATCAAGGTCGCCCTACAACAGCCCAACGTGGGTTGTTGACAAAAAAGGCACAGACGCCTATGGCAACGCAAACAAAAGATTAGTCATCGACTTCAGGAAACTGAACGAGAAGACTATACCTGACCGTTACCCGATGCCCAGCATTCCCATGATTCTAGCGAACCTGGAAAACGCTAAATACTTCACTACCCTTGATCTAAAGTCAGGGTATCACCAAATATACCTTGCAGAACATGACCGCGAAAAAACAGCATTCTCTGTTTGCGGTGGCAAATATGAATTCTGCCGACTGCCATTTGGTCTTAAGAATGCGGGCAGCATCTTCCAAAGGGCAATCGATGATGTTCTAAGGGAACATATTGGCAGAAGTAGACCATGTCAGGCACATTGACACAGTACTCAAGTGCCTGATTGAAGCCAATATGAGGGTGAGCCAGGAGAAAACCAACTTTTTTAAAGAAAGCGTAGAGTATCTTGGTTTCATCGTAAGCAAAGACGGCACCAGATCCGACCCAAAGAAGGTCAAGGCCATTCAAGCTATTACAGAGTCTTCTAGACAAAATCTCAATGCCCTACAAAATGATCCCCAATCGGACGCTGCAACCGTTCACAGCGAAATTTCACTGACCTACACGGTCGAGGCCACGGACAAACCGTTAAACTGCTTCAGAAACCAGATCGTTCTGGAAGAAGCGCGTTTCCCATTGAAACGCACCATAGTTTTATTCCGCAACAAAACTCGCCACTTGATCAATTTTACTGCTAAGAGCAGCATTTTAGAAACCCTCAAGGAAGTTGTAAATACGGAGGTTGTGAACGCGATCCATTGCAACCTTCCCACATTAGCATAACACTGCTTGTCAAACGCAGAGGTAAATTTTCATCAAAAAAAAAATAAAAATTGTGTACCATTAAATTTATTATTTTCGTGAAAAATTAATAAGAAAAAAACAACATTGAGCCAAACAACATTGGGCATGGATGTTAGTGCATCCACGCCCTCTCAACCGAGAGAGCTGCGACCAGAATTCGCTAAAATGATGAGAATTGCTGGCGCTACACCTGCGGAAATTCGTGAAATGATTTCCTTAAATACTGTAAGTGCTTCAAATACTGCAATTAAGTGCAGTAGTAGCAATTTTGCAGCAACGACATGCACATTGACGTCGACAAACTCCATCTACGCGTCTACCTACACTGTCACAACTTCAAGTGGAGGAGTGTGCACCATCCCAAATATTAACTACAAAAGTGTAGTTGCAGGCGCATCAGAAAATAATATCAATGAACTAGGAAAGTCATCAGTGAAATCACTCAGCTGGATGACGACCAAAATAAAACGTAAGCTGCCTTCAAGCTTTCCAAAAGCAAATGGTAAAAAAGGGAGGTTAATTGCATCTCAGATATCGATGGACAGACGTCTAAAGGAGATCCCAATAAACTCAAAAAACCAATTTGCAATACTGGATAATGAAGAAAACGATGATCCTACAGAGGAGGAAATAGCCCATGCCGAGGCACTGGCAGAAGAGATGGAAGTAGAGCTGAATGCGGAAAAAGAAGCCAGAGTACCCAGATCCAGGAAGCCACCCCCCATCTTCATTGAAAATGTAAACAATGTGACCCAGATGGAGGCAGAGCTTGATGCAGTCATTGGGTCAGATAGTTATACCCTCCACGTTGGAACACAAGGAAAAGTAAGAGTTCACGTTGAAAACTCGAATTCATATCGAAGCCTAGTGCAGTTTCTCAAGGAAAATAATGCACATCACTTTACATACCAACTGAAGGAAGACAAGGCCTTCAGGATTATCGTCCGCAATTTGGCTAGCACCACCCCTGAAGATAGCATTAAAGAAGAGTTTATGCGATATGGACACAGTGTCCTTCGTATCCACAATCCTCGTCCTCGTAAGGCCCAACAACAGGAAAACGGTGAAGCTATTGAGGAACTAATACAAAATAATTTATTTTTCATTGATTTGGCTCGCGAGCCTAATAATAAGGATGCGCTGATAATCAAGCAAATAGGGCGACAAAGAGTCTTGGTTGAAATACCAAAGAAAAATTTGAATGCCATCCTGTGCCACAGATGCCAAGGATTTGGACATACAAAAAACTACTGTATGAGGCCTTATACCTGTGGAAAGTGTGCTCAAAATCATCCAACAGCTCAATGCAAAGAAACCTTGGTTGAGAATCTTTGCTGTATCAACTGCGGTGGAAACCATGAGGCTTGGCATAAGGGATGCAATGTGTTCAAAGCTAGAACGCAAGAAAGAAGACCAAAAGTAAGTCTAGGATTTAAAAGTAATGTCAGTGGCGAAAAAGACCGTCAGCAACACATTCCAGCAACCTTAGTGCGAGGAAATATTTCGTACGCCGATACTCTGCGTACTGGGCTGGAAAAGTTCAATAAAGAGACGTCAATTAGGAACCCTACCCCCAAGCACCAAGATACCCCACCCCACAATAGTTCAAGGCTGGAGGCTGCAATATGATGCACAGTTCACTATGCCTCGGATTGTGGAATGCCCGTGGTATCTCTGGGCATGTGGAGGAGCTTAAGCACTTCCTAACTGAACATAATATTGACGTGATGCTAATTACAGAGACCTGGCTTCAGACCGGTGTATCCATCTTTATTCCAGGCTACAAAATTCACAAAGCGGATCATCCTAGCGATAGAGCAAGAGGAGGAGCGGCGGTGCTTATTAAGCAGGAGATCGAATATTTCCAAAATGAACCGGTAAGGATGGAGAAATTGCAAATGGCCAGCATCCAGATTGCAACTAGCAGGGGTGAATTAACCATTGCTTCGGCATATCTCCCGCCGCAACTGTCGTGGTCAGCAATGGAATTCCAGCAACTTTTCAGCGGACTAGGAAGAATGTTCCTTATAGGAGGCGATTTTGACGCCAAAACAGATGCTGGGGTTGCTTTAGAGCTAACGCAAGAGGCACCTGCTTACTGGACGCGGTGCAAAACTCATCATCTGAAATACTAGCGACTGGGCAAGCCACTCATTTCCCGTTTGCCCAAAGTTACACGCCGAGTGCCATTGACTTCTTTATTTATAACGGACTTCACCCAGATGTCTTAAGTATAAGGCCTGAGTTGCAGCTATCCTCTGATCATATCCCACTAGTAGTTGGTTACGACTGTATTCCAAAGGGCAAAACAATTAAAGGTCGTCTGCTGCCTCCTGGAGCCAACATTGCTGCTTTTCGACGAGATCTAGAGGAAACTCTAGACCTAAACTTGGAAATACTTGCACCAGAAGACATCGAAGATGTATATGCGCTATTCCTCAACAAGGTTCACTCGGCAGCCCTTATTTCTGCGCCAGTAAGCCGATCAGAAAGCTCACGACCACAAGTGAGACTTCCGCCAGCAATCCATACACTACTGCTGATTAAGAGAAGGATTAGAAGGCAGTACTGTCGAACCGGAGATCCAATTGTGGACAGGATCTACCGTAGAGTGTCGAACCGTGTCAAAAAGCTGCTGCAGCTGAATAGACAAAGGGAAACCGACCGTTTTTTGGTAAATGTTTCTCCAGATGAATCCTCAAGTCACTCCCTATGGAGACTGACGAGAAGGTACAAACAGCAAGTGTCCCCCAAATTTCCGATCAGAAAGCCTGATGGATCTTGGGCCAGATCCCCAAAGGAACGGGCTGATGCATTTGCCAAAGACTTGAAGGTTCGCTTCAAGCCTTTTAATACAAGTTCGGCAAGCATGAACAGAAGGGTTCAACTCACACTGGAGAGCCCAGGCCAGCTAACCCTCCCAGTTGCTCCTATCACTGCCAACGAAGTATCAAACCACATAGCAGCACTTAAGACAAGAAAAGCTCCTGGCGATGATGGCATCGACAACATAACACTAAAAGCATTGCCGGTCAGAGCAGTCCTATTTTTAGTGTTAATCTTTAATGCGGTATTGAGATTGGGGCATGTTCCAAGCCAATGGAAAAAGGCGAGAATATGCATGATCTATAAGGCTGGAATGAGCCCCTCGTCCCTAGACTCATACAGGCCTATTAGTTTGTTGCCCACGATCGGAAAACTATTCGAACGTTGTCTGCTTACGAGACTGCTGTCTTTGGACAGAATTAAAGAAAAAATTCCCCCCTTTCAGTTTGGGTTCCGAAAATCTCATGGCACACCGGAACAGCTAAATAGGGTGGTGAATTTTATCCTCGAGGGTTTCGAAGTCAAAGAGTACGTAGTGGCAGCGTACTTAGACATAAAACAAGCCTTCGACAGAGTCTGACATGATGGACTACACTGCAAAATTAAGCCCTTACTGCCACCTCAACTATATTTAATTGTGCAAAGTTATTTGACAAACCGGTCATTTTCGGTAGTACTCGATGGAGTTGAGTCCAACATGAAGGCCATCGGGGCTGGCGTTCCTCAAGGGAGTGTGCTAGGGCCCACGCTCTACACCCTCTTTACCTACTATATGCTCACTGGCTCTACAATTGAAGTCGCGGATCCCCACGACCTTACAATCGCCACTTTTGCAGATGACACAGCCATCTTGTCAAGAAACGAATGTGTCTACGAAGCTACCGACGTCCTGCAGCAATATCTCCACCAATTTGAAATGTGGGCCAAGCGCTGGAATATTGGCATTAATTTAAATAAATGCGCCAATGTGACCTATGCGCTACGGAGGGACATGTGTCCGGGAGTTTTCTTGCGCGGCCAATTGGTGACGCACTTCAACAGCCACAAATACTTAGGTGTGCACCTAGACAGACGCTTGAACTTTAACAAGCACATCACAAGTGTCTCTGTAACCCTAAAAAATAGAATAGGAAAACTAAGATGGCTTCTGAGGAGTAGAAATGCGTTGTCACTGAAAAATAAAGTCACCATTTATAAATCCTGCATAGCTCCCGCCTGGCGTTATGGTATCCAGGTATATGGCATTGCTGCAAAGTCCAGTCTTTCAAAAATCAGGGTGCTCCAAGCAAAAACGCTCCGATATCTGTCTGGTGCCCCCTGGTATATGAGAACCTCCGACTTGGAAAAAGACTTAGGAGTGCCCAAAGTCGGGGACATAATAAATATATTATATAGCGCGACTGAGAAGTCATCCTAATCGACTGGCTAGGCGTCTTCTGAATAGGCGCAGAATTGGAGGCCTCCGAACGCGGAGGAGACTGCGAAGGCCTCACCCAATAGATCTCCCAGATCGATTTATATAGTTGACACTGTAAATTTGTATATTAGACTTACCAGTAGAATAAGTAGATTGTAAATATTCATACAAATTTAATTTAAGTTGTTCCAGATAATAACAGAAAAATTAAAATAAAGCTAAACTTAATAATAATAAATCCCACATTAGCAAGTTTCCAACACGAACTGATTGCCCATTTTCCTTCTACAAAATTCCGGTTTTGTAAAAATCTCGTACAAGACATAACGGGTAAAAGCGATCAGTTGGAAATAATAAATAGCGAGCACAACAGGGCGCACAGAGCAGCCCAAGAAAATGTCAAACAAATTTTGCGTGACTACTACTTTCCGAACATGAGCAGATTAGCCCAAGAAGTAGTCTCAAACTGCAAAGTTTGCACGCAAGCAAAATATGACAGACATCCCAAGAAACAGCAGCTTGGCGAAACTCCGATCCCACAATACACCGGCGAAATGTTGCACATAGACATATTCTCAACCGACAAAAAACAATTTTTGACTTGCATCGACAAGTTTTCCAAATTCGCCTTAGTACAACCAGTACCATCAAGAACAATTGTCGACATTAAGGGTCCCCTGTTGCAAATTGTGAATATGTTTCCTAACATTAAAACAATATATTGCGATAATGAACCTTCATTCAGAGACCATTACGTCCATGTTGAAAAACCAATATAACATCGATATTGTAAACGCTCCGCCTTTACACATTTCATCAAATGGCCAAGTGGAACGATTCCACAGTACGTTAGTTGAGATCGCTAGGTGCCTAAAGATTGACAAAAAATCGAGGACACGATCGAACTAATACTGAGAGCAACAGTAGAATACAATAAATCGCTACACTCGGTCATTTGCGAAAAACCAGTTGAAATTCTTCATGAGGGAACCGAAAAGCGCAGTTCAGGTATTACCTCCAAACTGGCAAAAGCCCAACAAAACACCATAGATAGGTGTAACGTAAATAGGAAAAACCGCGTATTTAAGGTAGGAGAGGAAGTATTCCTCAAAACAACAAGAGGTTAGGAAACAAGTTAACTCCTCTCTGCACCAGACAGGAAATAGAAGCAGACCTAGGAACGTCTGTCTTAATTAAGGGGAGGGTGGTCCACAAGGACAACCTAAAATAGTTGTACCTTATATTTAGTTAGGAAATAAGTTCCCCAAGACAAAGCACCACAATTTCACCGCTTAATCCAATTACAGGTTCACCTTCATAGCGCTTACCATCCTTGCAATAGCAAATGCTCGAATCACCGACTTCTCGCATGCCAACTACATCCCGGTAATAGACGGTGAAGTATTGGTGTTCGAACACCGTGACTAATTAAGACTCACTAGTAACCTTTCCGATTTCGTTAACATAATAGAAGAAACAGAAAAATTGTCCGATTTGTTCCCACAATCACATATGCGCAAACTGCTTGATGTTGATTCCGACCACTTAAAAACACTACTGTCCGTACTCAAGATACACCATAGAATGGCTAGAAGTTTAGACTTCCTAGGCACAGCCCTGAAGGTAGTAGCAGGTACCCCAGATGCCTCTGATTTCTTAAAAATCAGGGTAACAGAAGCCCAATTAATCGAATCAAATTCCAGACAAATAGCCATAAATTCCGAGACACAGAAACAAATAAACAAACTAACTGATACCGTAAACCAGATAATAAAAGCTCAAAAAAATAAATTAACTGACACTCCATACCTGTATGAGACGCTTTTGGCTAGAAACAGAATGCTAACCATCGAAATTCAAAATTTAATTCTCACAATAACCTTGGCAAAATCTGGTATAGTAAACCCTATACACTCCAATAGTTAGTTTAATAGAAGCCTCAAAGATTAGGGTCCTTCAGTCCGACGATATAATTCACATACTAATAGCCTTCCCAAGGGTCGAAGCCAGATATAAAGAAATCACCATCTATCCCGTGTCTCACAATCACACCATACTACGTCTCGACGAGAACTCACTGGCCGAATGCGAAAAGGATACCTTTGCAGTCACTGAGTGCATCCAGACCACACACATCAGCTTTTGCGAGCGATCTCGACGCGAGTCCTGCGCGACGTTACTCTACGCGGGAAGCATGGCTCAATGCCATACTCAACCCAGTCACCTAAAAGAAGTAATGCCCGTCGATCATGGCGTGATCATCATCAACGAGGCGACTGCCCGCGTCCGCACAGATGATAGCCCTGAAGTAATCGCAAAGGGAACACACTTAATAACATTTGAACGAGTAGCTATCGTCAACGGAACCGAGTTTATAAACGAGCGGAAAGCACTGGATAAAATTCCCGGCATCGTAAGGTCTCCACTTCTAAGGACTCTGAGTATCCCACTACTACACCGAATGAGCAACGAAAACTTACGCTCCATCCAAGAGGTGAAGGAAGACATCGATAATGCTGGATCGCCCAAGTTGTGGTTCACTGGCGGAGTAATACTGAATGTGGGTCTCATTGCCTCACTCATCCTTGTCCAGGCAATAAGGAAGAGACGAGTATCGATAAAAATCCAAGGTGTGATCGACAACTTTAACATGGCCGAGGACGGCCATAAACTTGAGGGGGGGCAGTTAACACATAAATACTATAGCAACTAAGCAACAACACATGAATGATGCTGACACGCCAAATTGTGAGTTCAGTGCTCTGCACTGGCAACAATCAGCAGCGATCGCATGACACTTCTTTGCTGGTGTGCTGCGACGCTGAGAGTGCTGAGTCGGCATGCCGACTGTGGTCCGATGGCGCGACGCATTGACTTTGCTAAGTAGAATTATGTTTTGCATTTGTCTTTAGCTTCAGTTCGTTTTTTAATAAAGAAGACACAAGTTGTCTATCTCGTACTCCGGCTCATAACCGTAACATTTGTTCTTATTGATCACATTATTGCACCACAAGGGCAATAATCACCAAAGGGGACGAAGTCAAGTCCTCCAACGTAATCATCATAAAAATCGTATCAGTGTTCACCTTGGATCGACTTCCTCACGGAAGCGACGCTGGACCTGGAATTCGCAATCAGCAGCTACGCGGGATCCCCACGGCTACCTGCTACTACACTTAAATAACTTATATATGAGGAGCAGAGTAAAACTAATAAATGAAGGGCTTGGTAAAGATATCTTGATCAACAAAAATGGTTTTCATACAACAACTTTATTTTTGACCCATCGTTCCTATGTCAGCTATATGATATAGTGGTCCGATTTTGATAGGATTTTGCATATACATGAGAAGCATAGTAAAATCTGAATAGGGTTGTGCATATATATATATGGGGAATATAGTAAAACTAATGAATGCCGAGTTTGGTCAAGATATCGTGATAAACAACTTTTTTTTCATTCAACAACTTACTTTTCGACAGTTCGTTCCAATGGCAGCTATATGATATACTAGTCCCATCTGAATAGGGCTGTGCATATATATATAGGGAGCATAGTAAAACTAATAAACGCCGAGTTTGGTCAAGATATCTTGATAAACAAAAATGGTTTTCATACAACAACTTTATTTTTGGCCGATCGTTCCTATGGCAGCTATATGACAAAGTGTTTGGACTTTAGAATGATATTGTATATATATGAGGAGCAAAGTAAAACTAATAAATGAAGGGCTTGGTCAAGATATCTTGATAAACAAAAATGGTTTTCATACAACTTTATTTTTGACCGATCGTTCCTATCGCAGCTATATGATATACTGGTCCGATCTTAATAGGATTTTGCATAGATATGAGGAGCAGAGTAAAACTAATAAATACCGAGTTTGGTCAAGATATCTTGTAAAACAAAATATTTTTTCATACAAAAACTTAATTTTCGACCGATCGTTCCTATGGCAGCTATATGATATAGTAGTCCGATTTTAATAGGATTTTTCATATTAATGAGTAGTAAAGTAAAACTAATAAACGCCGAGTTTGGTCAAGATATTTTGATAA
This sequence comes from Drosophila novamexicana, assembly GCF_003285875.2. Classification (NCBI taxonomy): domain Eukaryota; kingdom Metazoa; phylum Arthropoda; class Insecta; order Diptera; family Drosophilidae; genus Drosophila; species Drosophila novamexicana. The sequence continues at coordinate 9,642 of NW_020824990.1, read as the reverse complement.
ACAATATTTTTTTATACAAAACCTTAATTTTCGACCGATCGTTCCTATGGCAGCTATATGATATACTGGTCCGATCTGAATAGGGTTGTGCATATATATATGGGGAGTATAGTAAAACTAATAAACGCCGAGTTTGGTCAAGATATCTTGATAAACAAAAATGGTTTTCATACAACTTTATTTTTGACCGATCATTCCTATGGCAGCTATATGACAAAGTGTTTCGATCTTAATATGATATTGTTTATATGTGAGGAGCAGAGTAAATCTAATAAATGAAGGACTTGGTCAAGATATGAAGGGCTTGGTCAAGATATTTTGATAAACAAAAATGGTTTTCATACAACAACTTTATTTTTGACCGATCGTTCCTATAGCAGCTATATGACAAAGTGTTTCGATCTTAATATGATATTGTATATATATGAGGAGCAGAGTAAAATTAATAAATGCCGAGTTTGGTCAAGATATCTTTATAAACAAAATGTTTTTTCATACAAAAACTTAATTTTCGACCGATCGTTCCTATGGCAGCTATATGTAGTCCAATCTTAATAGGAGTTCGCATTTATGTGAGAAATATAGTAAAACAAATAAATGAAGGGCTTGGTCAAGATATTTTGATAAACAAAAATTGTTTTCATACAACAACTTTATTTTTGACCGATCGTGCCTATGGCAGCTACATGACAAAGTGTTTCGATCTTAATATGATATTGTATATATATGGGGAGCAGAGTAAAATAATAAATGCCGAGTTTGGTCAAGATATCTTTATAAACAAAATGTTTTTTCATACAAAAATTTCATTTTCGACCGATCGTTCCTATGGCAGCTATATATAGTCCGATCTTAATAGGAGTTCGCATTTATGTGAGAAATATAGTAAAACAAATAAATGACAAGTTTGGTCAAGATATATTGATAAACAAAAATGGTTTTCATACAACAACTTTATTTTTGACCGATCGTTTCTATGGCAGCTATGTGACAAAGTGTTTCGATCTTAATATGATATTGTATATATGTGAGGAGCAGAGTAAAACTAATAAATGAAGGGCTTGGTCAAGATATCTTATTTAACAAAAATGGTTTAACAAAAAATGGTTTTCATTCAACAACTTTCTTTTCGACCGATCGTTCCTATGGCAGCTATATGATATACTGATCCGATTTGAATAGGGTTGTGCATATATATATGGGGAGTATAGTAAAACTAAAAAACGCCGAGTTTGGTCAAGATATCTTGATAAACAAAAATGGTTTTCATACAACAACTTTATTTTTGACCGATCGTTCCTATGGCAGCTATATGATATACTGGTCCGATCTGAATAGGGTTGTGCATATTTATATCGGCATTATAGTAAAACTAATAAACGCCGAGTTTGGTCAAGATATATTGATAAACAAAAATGGTTTTCATACAACAACTTTATTTTTGACCGATCGTTCCTATGGCAGCTATATGACAAAGTGGTCCAATTTTAATAGGATTTTGCATATATATGAGAAGCATAGTAAAACTAATAAATGCCGAGTTTGGTCAAGATATGGTGATAAACAACTTTTTTTTTCATACAACTTAATTTTAGACCGATTGTTCCAATGGCAGCTATATGATATACTGGTCCGATCTGAATAGGGTTGTGCATATATATATGGGGAGTATAGTAAAACTAATAAACGCCGAGTTTGGTCAAGATATCTTGATAAACAAAAATGGTTTTCATACAACTTTATTTTTGACCGATCATTCCTATGGCAGCTATATGACAAAGTGTTTCGATCTTAATATGATATTGTTTATATGTGAGGAGCAGAGTAAAACTAATAAATGAAGGACTTGGTCAAGATATGAAGGGCTTGGTCAAGATATTTTGATAAACAAAAATGGTTTTCATACAACAACTTTATTTTTGACCGATCGTTCCTATAGCAGCTATATGACAAAGTATTTCGATCTTAATATGATATTGTATATATATGAGGAGCAGAGTAAAATTAATAAATGCCGAGTTTGGTCAAGATATCTTTATAAACAAAATGTTTTTTCATACAAAAACTTAATTTTCGACCGATCGTTCCTATGGCAGCTATATGTAGTCCGATCTTAATAGGAGTTCGCATTTATGTGAGAAATATAGTAAAACAAATAAATGAAGGGCTTGGTCAAGATATTTTGATAAACAAAAATTGTTTTCATACAACAACTTTATTTTTGACCGATCGTGCCTATGGCAGCTACATGACAAAGTGTTTCGATCTTAATATGATATTGTATATATATGGGGAGCAGAGTAAAATAATAAATGCCGAGTTTGGTCAAGATATCTTTATAAACAAAATGTTTTTTCATACAAAAATTTAATTTTCGACCGATCGTTCCTATGGCAGCTCTATATATAGTCCGATCTTAATAGGAGTTCGCATTTATGTGAGAAATATAGTAAAACAAATAAATGACAAGTTTGGTCAAGATATATTGATAAACAAAAATGGTTTTCATACAACAACTTTATTTTTGACCGATCGTTTCTATGGCAGCTATGTGACAAAGTGTTTCGATCTTAATATGATATTGTATATATGTGAGGAGCAGAGTAAAACTAATAAATGAAGGGCTTGGTCAAGATATCTTATTTAACAAAAATGGTTTAACAAAAAATGGTTTTCATTCAACAACTTTCTTTTCGACCGATCGTTCCTATGGCAGCTATATGATATACTGATCCGATTTGAATAGGGTTGTGCATATATATATGGGGAGTATAGTAAAACTAAAAAACGCCGAGTTTGGTCAAGATATCTTGATAAACAAAAATGGTTTTCATACAACAACTTTATTTTTGACCGATCGTTCCTATGGCAGCTATATGATCTACTGGTCCGATCTGAATAGGGTTGTGCATATTTATATCGGCATTATAGTAAAACTAATAAACGCCGAGTTTGGTCAAGATATATTGATAAACAAAAATGGTTTTCATACAACAACTTTATTTTTGACCGATCGTTCCTATGGCAGCTATATGACAAAGTGGTCCAATTTTAATAGGATTTTGCATATATATGAGAAGCATAGTAAAACTAATAAATGCCGAGTTTGGTCAAGATATGGTGATAAACAACTTTTTTTTTCATACAACTCAATTTTAGACCGATTGTTCCAATGGCAGCTATATGATATACTGGTCCGATCTGAATAGGGTTATGCATATTTATATCGGGAGTATAGTAAAACTAATAATCGCCGAGTTTGGTCAAGATATATTGGTAAACAAAAATGGTTTTCATTCAACAACTTTCTTTTCGACCGATCGTTCCTATGGCAGCTATATGTAGGCCGATCTTCATAGGAGTTCGCATTTATGTGAGAAATATAGTAAAACAAATAAATGCCAAGTTTGGTCAAGATATATTGATAAACAAAAATGGTTTTCATACAACAACTTTATTTTTGACCGATCGTTCCTATGGCAGCTATATGACAAAGTGGTCCAATTTTAAGAGGATTTTGCATATATATGAGAAGCATAGTAAAACTAATAAATGCCGAGTATATACTGGTCCGATCTGAATAGGGTTGTGCATATATATGGGGAGTATAGTAAAACTAATAAACGCCGAGTTTCGTCAAGATATCTTGATAAGCAAAAATGGTTTTTATACAACAACTGTATTTTTGACCGATCGTTCCTATGGCACCTATATGACAAAGTGTTTCGATCTTAATATGATATTGTATATATATGAGGAGCAAAGTAAAACTAATAAATGAAGGGCTTGGTCAAGATATCTTGATAAACAAGAATGGTTTTCATACACCAACTTTATTTTTGACCGATCGTTCCTATGGCAGCTATATGATATAGTGGTCCGATTTCGATAGAATTTTGCATATATATGAGAAGCATAGTAAAACTAATAAATGCCGAGTTTGGTCGAGATATCGTGATAAACAACTTTTTTTTCATACAACTTAATTTTTGACCGATTGTTCGAATGGCAGCTATATGATATACTGGTCCGATCTTAATAGGATTTTGCATATGTATGAGGAGCAGAGTAAAACTAATAAATACCGAGTTTGGTCAAAATATCTTTTAAAACAAAATATTTTTTCATACAAAAACTTAATTTTCGACCGATCGGTCCTATGGCAGCTATATGATATAGTGGTCCGATCTTATTAGGATGTTGCATACATATGAGGAGTAAAGTAAATCCAATAAATGCCTAGTTTGGGCAAGATATCTTGATAAACAAAATGTTTATTCATACAAAAACTTAATTTTCGACCGATCGTTCCTATGGCATCTATATGACAAAGTGGTTCGATCTTAATATGATATTGTATATATATGAGGAGCAGAGTAAAACTAATAAATGAAGGGCTTGGTCAAGATATCTTGATCATCAAAAATGGTTTTCATACAACTTTGTTTTTGACCGATCGTTCCTATGTCAGCTATATGATATAGTGATCCGATTTTAATTGGATTTTGCATATATATGAGAAGCATAGTAAAATCTGAATAGGGCTGTGCATATATATATGGGGAGTATAGTATAACTAATGAATGCCGAGTTTGGTCAAGATATCGTGATAAACAACTTTTTTTTCATTCAACAACTTTCTTTTCGACAGATCGTTCCTATGGCAGCTATAAGATATACTCGTCCGATCTGAATAGGGTTGTGCATATGTATATAAGGAGTGTAGTAAAACTAATAAACGCCGAGTTTGGTCACGATATCTTGATAAACAAAAATGGATTTCATGCAACAACTTTATTTTTGACCGATCGTTCCTATGGCAGCTATATGACAAAGTGTTTCGGTCTTAATATGATATTGTATATATATGAGGGCCAAACTAAAACTAATAAATGAAGGGCTTGCTCAAGATATCTTGATAAACAAAAATGGTTTTCATACAACTTTATTTTTAACCTATCGTTCCTATGGCAGCTATATGATATAGTGGTCCGATTTTGATAGAATTTTGCATATATATGAGAAGCACAGTAAAACTAATAAATGCCGAGTTTGGTCAAGATATCGTGATAAACAACTTTTTTTTCATACAACTTAATTTTTGACCGATTGTTCGAATGGCAGCTATATGATATACTGGTCCGATCTTAATAGGATTTTGCATATGTATGAGGAGCAGAGTAAAACTAATAAATACCGAGTTTGGTCAAAATATCTTTTAAAACAAAATATTTTTTCATACAAAAACTTAATTTTCGACCGATCGGTCCTAGTGGTTCGACAAAGTGGTTCGATCTTAATATGTTATTGTATATATATGAGGAGCAGAGTAAAACTAATAAATGAAGGGCTTGGTCAAGATATCTTGATCATCAAAAATGGTTTTCATACAACAACTTTGTTTTTGACCGATCGTTCCTATGTCAGCTATATGATATAGTGGTCCAATTTTAATAAGATTTTGCATATATATGAGAAGCATAGTAAAATCTGAATAGGGCTGTGCATATATATATGGGGAGTATAGTATAACTAATGAATGCCGAGTTTGGTCAAGATATCGTGATAAACAACTTTTTTTTCATTCAACAACTTTCTTTTCGACAGATCGTTCCTATGGCAGCTATAAGATATACTCGTCCGATCTGAATAGGGTTGTGCATATGTATATAAGGAGTGTAGTAAAACTAATAAACGCCGAGTTTGGTCAAGATATCTTGATAAACAAAAATGGTTTTCATACAACAACTTTATTTTTGACCGATCGTTCCTATGGCAGCTATATGACAAAGTGTTTCGGTCTTAATATGATATTGTATATATATGAGGACCAAAGTAAAACTAATAAATGAACGGCTTGCTCAAGATATCTTGATAAACAAAAATGGTTTTCATACAACTTTATTTGTGACCGATCGTTCCTATGGCAGCTATATGATATAGTGGTCCGATTTTGATAGAATTTTGCATATATATGAGAAGCACAGTAAAACTAATAAATGCCATGTTTGGTCAAGATATCGTGATAAACAACTTTTTTTTCATACAACTTAATTTTTGACCGATTGTTCGAATGGCAGCTATATGATATACTGGTCCGATCTTAATAGGATTTTGCATATGTATGAGGAGCAGAGTAAAACTAATAAACGCCGAGTTTCGTCAAGATATCTTGATGAACAAAAATGGTTTTCATACAACAACTTAATTTTTGACCGATCGTTCCTATGGCAGCTATATGACGAAGTGTTTCGATCTTAATATGATATTGTATATATATGAGGAGCAAAGTGAAACAGATAAATGAAGGGTTGGTCAAGATATCTTGATAAACAAGAATGGTTTTCATACAACAACTTTATTTTTGACCGATCGTTCCTATGGCAGCTATATGATTTAGTGGTCCGATTTCGATAGAATTTTGCATATATATGAGAAGCATAGTAAAACTAATAAATGCCGAGTTTGGTCAAGATATCGTGATAAACAACTTTTTTTTCATACAACTTAATTTTCGACTGATTGTTCCAATGGCAGCTATATGATATACTGGTCCGATCTTAATAGGATTGTGCATATATATGAGGAGCAGCGTTAAACTAACAAATGCCTAGTTTGGTCAAGATATCTTGATAAACAAAATGTTTATTCATACAAAAACTTAATTTTGACCGATCGTTCCTATGGCAGCTATATGACAAAGTGGTTCGATCTTAATATGTTATTGTATATATATGAGGAGCAGAGTAAAACTAATAAATGAAGGGCTTGGTCAAGATATCTTGATCATCAAAAATGGTTTTCATACAACAACTTTGTTTTTGACCTATCGTTCCTATGTCAGCTATATGATATAGTGGTCCGATTTTAATAGGATTTTGCATATATATGAGAAGCATAGTAAAATCTGAATAGGGCTGTGCATATATATATGGGGAGTATAGTATAACTAATGAATGCCGAGTTTGGTCAAGATATCGTGATAAACAACTTTTTTTTCATTCAACAACTTTCTTTTCGCCAGATCGTTCCTATGGCAGCTATAAGATATACTCGTCCGATCTGAATAGGGTTGTGCATATGTATATGGGGAGTATAGTAAAACTAATAAACGCCGAGTTTGGTCAAGATATCTTGATAAACAAAAATGGATTTCATACAACAACTTTATTTTTGACCGATCGTTCCAATGGCAGCTATATGACAAAGTGTTTCGATCTTAATATGATAGTGTATATATATGAGGAGCAAAGTAAAACTAATAAATGAAGGGCTTGGTCAAGATATCTTGATAAACAAAAATGGTTTTCATACAACTTTATTTTTGACCGATCGTTCCTATGGCAGCTATATGATATAGTGGTCCGATTTTGATAGAATTTTGCATATATATGAGAAGCACAGTAAAACTAATAAATGCCTAGTTTGGTCAAGATATTTTGATAAACAAAAAATTCATGCAAAAACTTAATTTTCGACCGATCGTTCCTATGGCAGCTATATGATATAGTGGTCCGATCTTAATAGGATTTTTCATATATATGAGGAGCAGAGTAAAACTTATAAATGCCGAGTTTGGTCAAGATATCTTTATAAACAAAATGTTTTTTCATACAAAAACTTAATTGTCGACCGATCGTTCCTATGGCAGCTATATGTAGGCCGTTCTTAATATTAGTTCGCATTTATGTGAGAAATATAGTAAAACAAATAAATGACAAGTTTGGTCAAGATATTTTGATAAACAAAAATGTTTTACATACAACAACTTAATTTTCGACCGATCGTCCCAATAGCAGCTATATGATATACAGGTCCGATCTGAATAGGGTTGTGCATATATATATCGGGAGTATAGTAAAACTAATAAACGCCGAGTTTGGTCAAGATATATTGATAAACAAAAATGGTTTTCATACAACAACTTTATTTTTGACCGATCGTTCCTATGGCAGCTGTATGATATAGTGGTCCGATTTTGATAGAATTTTGCATATATATGAGAAGCACAGTAAAACTAATAAATGCCGAGTTTGGTCAAGATATCGTGATAAACAACTTTTTTTTCATACAACTTAATTTTTGACCGATTGTTCCAATGGCAGCTATATGATATACTGGTCCGATCTTAATAGCATTTTGCATATATATGAGGACCAGAGTAAAACTAATAAATACCGAGTTTGGTCAAGATATCTTTTAAAACAAAATATTTTTTCATACAAAAACTTAATTTTCGACCGATCGGTCCTATGGCAGCTATATGATATAGTGGTCCGATCTTATTGGGATGTTGCATACATATGAGGAGTAAAGTAAAACCAATAAATGCCGAGTTAGGTCTAGATATCTTGATAAACAAAAATGGTTTTCATACAACAACTTTATTTTTGACCGATCGTTCCTATGGCAGCTGTATGATATAGTGGTCCGATTTTGATAGAATTTTGCATATATATGAGAAGCACAGTAAAACTAATAAATACCGAGTTTGGTCAAGATATCTTGTAAAACAAAATATTTTTTCATACAAAAACTTAATTGTCGACCGATCGTTCCTATGGCAGCTATATGTAGTCCGATCTTAATAGGAGTTCGCATTTATGTGAGAAATATAGTAAAACAAATAAATGACAAGTTTGGTCAAGATATTTTGATAAACAAAAATGTTTTTCATACAACAACTTAATTTTCGACCGATCGTCCCAATAGCAGCTATATGATATACTGGTCCGATCTGAACAGGGTTGTGCATATTTATATCGGGAGTATAGTAAAACTAATAAACGCCGAGTTTGGTAAAGATATCTTGATAAACAAAAATGGTTTTCATACAACAAGTTTATTTTTGACCGAGTGTATCTATGGCAGCTATATGACAAAGTGTTTCGATCTTAATATGATATTGTATATATGTGAGGAGCAGAGTAAAACTAATAAATGAAGGGCTTGGTCAAGATATCTTGATAAACAAATGGTTTTCATACAACTTTATTTTTGACCGATCGTTCCTATGGCAGCTATATGACAGAGTGTTTCGATCTTAATATGATATTGTATATATATGAGGAGCAGAGTAAACTAATAAATGAAGGGCTTGGTTAAGATAGCTTGGTAAACAAAAATGGTTTTCATTCAACAACATTTTTTCGACCGATCGTTCCTATGGCAGCTATATGATATACTGGTCCTATCTGAATGGAGCTGTGCATATATATATGGGGAGTATAGTATAACTAATGAATGCCGAGTTTGGTCAAGATATCGTGATAAACAACTTTTTTTTCATTCAACAACTTTCTTTTCGACAGATTGTTCCTATGGCAGCTATAAGATATACTCGTCCGATCTGAATAGGGTTGTGCATATGTATATGGGGAGTATAGTAAAACTAATAAACGCCGAGTTTGGTCAAGATATCTTGATAAACAAAAATGGATTTCATACAACAACTTTATTTTTGACCGATCGTTCCAATGGCAGCTATATGACAAAGTGTTTCGATCTTAATATGATATTGTATATATATGAGGAGCAAAGTAAAACTAATAAATGAAGGGCTTGGTCAAGATATCTTGATAAACAAAAATGGTTTTCATACAACTTTATTTTTGACCGATCGTTCCTATGGGCATCTATATG